>NC_053024.1:328825613-329125613 GCF_003073215.2 Triticum urartu
TATCTAAGTGGGATTTATTAAGTAATAAGATTATTTGAACTTTAATTTATCATGAACTTAGACCTGATAGTATTTGCAAATTATGTTGTAGATCAATAGCTCCCCGTTTATTTTTGATATGTTCCTAGAGAAAAACAAGTTGAAAGATGATAGTAGCAATGATGCGGACTGGATCCACGATCAGAGGATTATCCTCATTGCTGCACAGAAGAATTATGTCCCTGATGCACCGCTAGGTGACGGACCTATTGCAGGAGCAGATGCAGACATTATGAACGTTTTGCAAGCTCGGGAAGATGACTACTTGATAGTTTAGTACGCCATTCTTTAAGTCTTAGAACTGGGACTTCAAAAACATTTAGAATGCCACGGAGCATATAAGATGTTCCAAGAGCTGAAATTGGTATTTCATACTCATGCCCGAGTCGAGAGGTATGAGACCTCTAAAAAGTACTTTGCCTACAAGATGGAGGAGAATAGCTCAATCAGTGAGCATGTGCTCAGAATGTCTGTGTACTACAATTGCTTGAATCAAGTGTGTGTTAATCTCCCAGATAAGATAGTGATTGATAGAGTTCTCTAGAAACTATCACCAAGTTACTAGAACTTCATGATGAACTATAATATGCAAGGGATGACGAAAACGATTCCCGAGCTCTCCGCGGTGCTAAAATTGGCGAAAGTAGAAATCAAGAAAGAGCATCAAGTGTTGATGGTTAACAAGACCACTAGTTTCAAGAAAAGGGGCAAAGGAAAAGAAAGGGAACTTCAAGAAAGAATGGCAAGCAAGTTGCCACTCCCGTGAAGAAACCCAAAGCTAGAACTAATCATGAAACTAAGTGCTTCTACTTCAAAGGGAATGGTCACTGGAATGGGAACTACCCCACATACTTGGAGGATAAGAAGGATGGCAAAGTGAAAGGTATATTTGATATACATGTTATTCATGTGTACTTTACTAGTGTTCATAGTAAACCCAGGGTATTTGATTCCGGTTCAGTTGCTAAGATTAGTAACTCGAAACAGGAGCTGCAAAATGAACAAAGAGTAGTTAAGGGCGAGGTGACGATGTGTGTTGGAAGTGATTCCAAGGTTGATAAGATCACCATCGCACACTCCGTCTATCTTTGGGATTAGTGTTGGACCTAAATAAACGTTATTTGGTGTTTTCATTGAGCATGAATATGATTCGATCATGTTTATTGCGATACAGTTATTCATTTAAGTCAGAGAATAATTTTTGTTCTTTTTACATGAATAAAATCTTCTATGGTCATACACCCAATGTAAATAGTTTATTGAATCTCGATCGTAGTCATACACATATTCATAATATTAATGCCAAAAGATGCAAAGTTGATAATGATAGTGCAACATATTTGTGGCACTGCCATTTTGATCATATTGGTGTGAAGTGCATGAAGAAACTCCATGCATATGGGCTTTTGGAATCACTTGATCATGAATCATTTAATACTTGCGAACCGTGCCTCATGGGAAAGATGACTAAAACTCCGTTCTCGGGAAGAATGGAGCGAGCCATTGACTTATTGGAAATAATACATACCGATGTATGCGCTCCGATGAGTTTTGAGGCTCGTGGCAGGTATCATTATTTTCTAACCTTCACAGTTGATTTGAGCAGATATAGGTACATCTACTTAATGAAACACAAGTCTAAATCATTTTGAAAAGTTTCTGCGATCTGATCGCAGAGGCAAATATTTGAGTTACGGGTTTTGGCCTTCATTTAAAACAATGTGGAATAGTTTCAAAACTCACGCCACCTAGAACACCACAGCGTAATGGTGTGTCCGAATGTCGTAACCGTACTATATTGGATATGGTGCGATATATGATGTCTCTTACCGACTTACCACTATCATTTTGGGGTTATGGAATAGAGACAGCTGCATTCACGTTAAATAGGGCACCATCTAAATCCGTTGAGATGACACCATATGAACTATGGTTTGGCAAGAAACCTAAGCTGTAGTTTCTTAAAGTTTGGGGCTGCGATGCTTATTTGAAAAAGCTTCAACCTGATAAGCTCGAACCCAAATCGGAGAAATGTGTCTTCATAGGATACCCAAAGGAGACTGTTGGCTACACCTTCTATCACAGATCGAAAGGCAAGATATTCGTTGCTAAGAATGGATCCTTTCTAGAGAAGGAGTTTCTCTCGAAAGAAGTGAGTGGGAGGAAAGTAGAACTTGATGAGGTAGTTGGACCTTCTCTCGAATTGGAAAATGGTTCATCACAGAAATCAGTTTCAGTGATGCCTACACCAATTAGTGAGGAAGTTAATGATGATGATCATGAAACTTCAGATCAAGTTACTACCGAACCTCGTAGGTCAACCAGAGTACGATCTGCACCAGAGTGGTAGGGTAAGTTTGTTCTGGAAGTCATGTTTCTAGACTGTGATGAACCTACGAACTATGAGAAAGTGATGATGAGCCCAGATTCTGACAGATGGCTTGAGGCCATGAAATCTGAGATAGAATCCATGTATGAGAACAAAGTGTGGACTTTGGTCGACGTGCCCGATTATCAGCAAGCCATTGAGAATAAATGGATCTTCAAGAGGAAGAAGGACGCTTATAGTAGTGTTACTACCTACAAAGCTCGACTTGTCGAAAATGGGTTTTTACAAGTTCAAGGTGTTGACTACGATGAGATTTTCTCACTCGTATCAATGCTTAAAGTCTGTCTGAATCATGTTAGCAATTGCCACATTTTATGAAATATGACAAATGGATGTCAAAACTGCATCCCTTAATGGATTTATTAAAGAAGAGTTGTATATGATACAACCGGAAGGTTTTGTCTATCCTAAAGGTGCTAACAAAATGTGCAAGCTCCAGTGATCCATCAATGGACTGGTGCAAGCATTTCGGAGTTGGAATATATGCTTTGATGATTTGATCAAAGCATACTGTTTTATATAGACTTGCGGTGAAGCCTGTATTTACAAGAATGTGAGTGGGAGCACTACAACCTTTCTGATAAGTATATGTGAATGACATATTGTTGATCAGAAATCATGTAGAATTTTCTGGAAAGCGTAAATGAGTGTTTGAAAGGAGTTTTTCAAAGAAAGATGATGTAGGGTGGAACCCTAGATGGCCAATCCTTTCACGAAAGGAGCGGATCTCGGGATCAACACGAGGAACACGAGGAGAAATCACGGAGGGCAACATGAGAGAATCACTCAAACCAACAAGATAAGATCACACATATGCTATATCCGAGTACACATAGAGATCACACGGTCCAAATCCAACACGGGATGATACATAGGGTAACCGGTTCTTCTCCGTGAGGAGGCCTTCTGATGCGGAGCATCCTACGATCATCCCCATTTACCCTTCGAATACTCCCCAAGCCCCAACAGGACATACGATGAGACCTCGACCATACGCCATTGGACACAAGGTGAACTCACTCCTCTTTGAACCGTCAGTTTCCACATATAAGACATGGTTACTACCTCATGCATGGACCTTGTGTATACTCAGGGTCATACGAGAAGACCATGGAGATTCAAAGGACCAAGGCCAGGCATGGAAGAGAGGACGGAAGAAAGGATAAGAAGAAGACGGAGCTGTTGTTGGAGCCAGGCCGGACATCCGGACCGCCGTCCGGATCATCCGGACCCTCCCCTGGATCATCCGGACAATTGCGTCCGAAGACACCAGAACCTTGCAGAATCCTCTCGGTGAAGCCGGATCATCCAGACGAGGACCCGAATCATCCGGACGATGCCCGGATCATCCGGACCCCCATCCGGACCAACCGGCCTGTGCGTGCACGCCTGACTTGGGCCGAGGCCCATGTACCCCTTCGCCCCTCACTTACCCCTTCGTGGCTTAGCACTATATATAGACCCCCGGGTCCTCCTAGTTAGGGTTAGCATAGGTTTAGCTCATTTGAGGTAGAGCTTTGCTCATCCATACGGATCTACTCCATGAGAGAGACCGTGACCTCTACGGAGAAGATCCATCTTGGATTCAAGACCCCTCACGGGAAGACCCATCGCGGGCTCAAGACCTCCTCACGGAGAAGAATCAGTTACCTACGTATCGTCCTTTGTTGGATTCGAATCATTTATCTTTTTGTGTTCCGAGGATCTTGCACATGTGTGATTGTTTCTTGTTGATTTGAGTGATTCCTCTCTTTCCCCTCATGTTTTCCCCCTCATGTTCTTTGTCGGATCCCCTCCATTTCATGAAAGATCGGGCCCTAGTGTTCTATCCTACATCATCTTGGTACCATGAGCCACGTTTATCATCAATTTGGAGCCCCCCACCGTTTCCTAGCCTTCTTTTGCTTGATTTCGTCCCAATTTCAAAAATCCCCACAAAAAATAGCCCCCAATTTTTTTTGTGATTTGTTGGTTTTCATGATGTTTTGTTGATTTTGATCCATGGATTTGCTTGGTTTCATGTGGATCTAGCATATCCCCATGTTTCCCTACCTGCCATCCACGAAATCTCATAAATTTTGACCCCAAAATCATCCAATTTCCGCCCAAAAATTCGTCCCCGAGAGGAAATCCCGAGCAGTTTGACCTACCCGGATCATCTGGAAGTGCTCCCGGACCAGCCCGGATCAGCTGCACCCTCTCCCGGACATCCGGACACCCCATGCGACAGAAATCCAGTTGACGAACCTGGATCATCCAGACCTACTCGCGGATGTTCGGGTAACCCTAAAACTCACACGGTCAGATTCTTGTTTCAGCCATATCTAATTCATCCGAACTCCGTTTTTGACGTTCTTTAGCTCGTTTTGAAACTATTGACATCCCCCTTCCCACAAAAATAACACCATCATCATTTGACTCCATAAAAATTTTGGAACTTTGGCATCTTTGCCTAGGGCTTCCACCATAACTTCCGCAAAACCACCATAGCCTTCTGCAACCTAACCCATTTTGTTCACCATTGCATATGTGGTTGTTTGAGTTGTGACTTGAGTCTCCTAATGTGTTTCGGCTACTTAGGGATGGTTGCTTCTTCGCCAACCACCACGACCACTTCTGCATTACCTAGCCCACCATACACTTCCGCCACCCCAACTTAACCCAATTTTGTTTGTGTTGTGAGTTGTGTCTCCTAAGGTGTTTCGGCTACTTAGGGACCGTGCTTTCAACTCCGACACCGTGTATAGCCCATCATACCCCACCACCTTAACCCATTTGACCTGGTTTTCACCAATACCTCTGCAACCACCACCGCATTCCGCTACCACCATTTGACATTTGCCTTTGAAGATTTTGAGTTCGCTATTTTTCTGTTTTCTAAGGTGTTTCGGCTAATTAGGAACGGGTCGACATCGACAACACCATCGACACGAACGGTAACCTGGATGACATCATTATATATTCCCCTTGCAATTGCATTGATACACTAGTGCGCGTCGGTCCTAAACAAACGGTTTTTAACCCCTTTTTGGCGACGACATTTGGAACCGTTGCCAAGTGAGTGTGGGCGATAGGGGGGGTCCTTCCCACACGCCCCAGAAATCGTCGGGGATAGGCCCTCCTGGGACACAGGCTGGGGCCGTGTGCGATCGGGCGAGGCATCGAAACCCAATCATTTTCGTAGGTATGTACATCCCTCACGGTAATCCAAGAAAATCATTTCCGTAGGTATGTACATCCCACACAGTGAATACTAGAAAATCATTTCCGTTCATATGTATATCACACACAGTCAATCCAAGGAATACGTTTCCGTTCTTATGTACATCCCACACAGCCAATCCAGGGAAAACATTTTCGTTCGTACGTAAATCCCACATGGTTTTATTTGTAGGCTCGTGTGTGAAAGGTGTAACTATCACACATGACCTTCCTTGGGTTAACTGTTTGCTTTTATCAACTATATCACACACGATTTGATGAAGAAAACTGTGTGGCATTGGGCTATCCATCGCAAGCTCTTTTACCGCTAGAACCGTCTGCAAAGGTCCATGACACATTTAGCAGGTTTATTAGTTTACAATTAATAATTCCAGTATTACGTAAACTCACATTTCCCATCGAATAATTGTTTGCCAATTTCATATCAGGCACATAAATATATTATAACATCATAGTACAGTAGCTACATGAGAACAGCACGGTACAACATATAGCTAGTTCAACTTCATAGGAACAATATATTCATTTCCCTAATCGAGATCATCCAGGCTCGTCTTATCCATCTCTGCTTTCAGTTTAGTAAGAACCTATTTTGCACGGGCCAACTGGGAAAGTGCCTCCTCCTTCTCCAACACTATCTTAGCAAAGTCTGATTAAAAAAATATGAGCTCATTCTCCACCTTCAACTTTTTATCCGGCATCTTCAAATATTCTTCAGTGTTAATTATGACATATCTTCTCAAAAAGATAAATGTGCAAATGAAATAATTGCTACTGAGACAACAACCAAATTTTGGAACATCAGAAGCTATAATTAACTACACCTACGCTACAAGTTCTTACTCATGTACAATAAATAACAAATTGAACATTTTATGAGGAAGGTACATATAACTGCAACAGCATAGTGACAGTGTTTGGATGACAGCAAATTGATACTAATAGGTGTGTACATGCACAATTTTAGTAACATAGAACTAATAGCACTAAGGCCGTCCACTATATATATGCCAAAACTAGGGTAAAGACAACTATTGCTACATGTCGCACTGGTGCCCTGCACTAGCGAGCCGATGCAGCAGAAAAAAAAAGGCACCCGAACTTCGGAGCACGTAGTTGTTCCGATGCACAGTTCCTTCATGACATAAAGATTTAGAAATTTACTGCTTGGCTGCTCGGATTTGTGGACCAAAGTTGGCTTCACAAACTGCTGAAGTGGTGCCAAATAATTTTCTAATGGCACCGCTGATGAGATGGCACCAATTTAAGATACTAGGTACAAACTGTGACACTGTCTTAGGATGCGTTTGGTTGAAGGTGTGGTATGAATGGGTTGGGATCGTGACAGTGTCTGAATCACATCTAACAAATGATTTGTAATAATAGAAGAGGGTCTAACCTTCTCTGCACATGCCAAAAACTTCCTCCCACTGTCCACAGAATCAAATGCAACTAGCTTCACGCATGGAGATTGATGGTGACAATGAGCAGATAGATCTTCAGCCACCCCCTTCCATTCGTTGCCCCTGATGGTCCTAGGGAGCTACAAGAGGAAGAAATGACTCAAATCGACCACTGGGTAAAAATCATTCATTCCAAGTCATAGCCCGAAGGAGAGAAGAGAGGCATACACGGGTGGTGAAGGAGTCGTCGCCAGAGGAGGAACCGCTGGAGAGGTCTTTGAAGAAGACCATGGTGACCCCAGCGGTAGGATGCGAGACCACGAGAGCAAGGAAGCGGCTATAGCTTATCAAGGAAGGAAGGAAGGAGGAAACATGGGAAATGTGACTTGTGGTCGGTGATAAAAGGGGGTGGGGAAATGGGGGCGGGGGTAGATATTTTGGCGGTAGGCCAAAATTTTGGAAATGTGGAGGGAAACTTTGCGCGCGGTGCCACCGGACCTTTCACTTTGAACGATTGTGTGCATCACAACCGATTTTTCTGCTTTACGCACATGGGATGAGTTGGATACTTCAAATTTTGGAGGAAATTTCCCTGGGTACGTCATTGCATAATTTAACATCGCTTGCGAATTTGGGCACACAAAAGAGCGTACAGCAGACAGGCTACACTTACTGAATCAAGCAATTTTAGTAATTAAACGGAGCCAATTGACCTAAACATTGCTCTAACACAAGACCAGCATTAAAAACAAAGCCTAAGTACGCATAATTTCAACAAATCGGTCACCGCGCAAACCTATGCCTCGCCGGTATGAGATGAGACGGGGATGACTTGTCTGGCAGCATGCCGCCATTGGTGGACTCCGCGCCCCCTGCTGAAATCGACCGCATCCTTGTCCACATCCTCATCATCGTCCTCGACGCTGCCTTCAAGGTTGTAGTACTCGTAGTAGTGGATGCACTAGAGCTCGCATTGGTACTCCACAGTCGATTCGTCGACAGACGGAATCTTCTCTACCTCAACCTCGGCCACGCGCAACTCCTCCTCCCGGTGCTCCTCGATCTCCGCAACCTCCTGCATCTCCAGCTCCCGCTCGGTGACCTCATCAGGAAGCAGGTGCTCCATGACCACCGCCGCCTTTTCAGACGTGGGTTGCATGCTGGAGTCCGAGGTGGCCTAGAATATCTTGGCACGTGCATCCTCGATCTTGGTGTGGATGGCCTTGACCAGGGCGAAGGTGACATCGGCGGCATAGACGGCATCTCGAGCGCTCTCGGCGTTTGCAGCCGCCGTCGCAGCAGCAGCAGCCGTCTAGGCAGCTATAGCTGCCCTGTCGGCTGCCGAAGACGCCCTCTCGGCAGAAGCGTCCACGCTCAATGCGGATGCGGCGGCACTCTCGGTGTAGGCAGCCGCGCTCTCGGCGCAGGTGGCGGCACTCGGGGGGGGGCATCGTGCGGGCCTTCACGAAGCGTTTCCATGGCGTCATCTTTGCAAGAAGGGGGTGCAGGAATGGCGGTCGGGATTCATGGATTTGGGGGTTGCCGGCACTAGAGCAGATGAGCAAACGGTTCGTAGAAAACAACTGTGTGATGTTGTAGATAGTTTTTATTAGCTGTGAAAGACGAAATTTTGAAGACGCCATGGAAAACAACAGTGGCAACGGATGGTGTTTTAAATGTATGAGAAATTTTGTAGTACTAATATAAATGTCATGTCAAATTTTGGAAAATTTCAGGGGTCATTTGACCTTTTGAAGACATTTAAGTGATTTTCTAGCCATTTAATGACTGTAATTAAAATTTGAAATAGATGTACATGCAACATCTAACCATAACGGTTTGAAAACTCATATTTTGTGTACTTGTGTGTGATTTAATTCCATGTGCAGTAAATTGGAACGAATTATTAAACGTATTGGTCTAACGGCTATGACACAATTAAGCATGGAGTGACATGGCATTTTAATTCCAAAAAATTAAAAAAATATCGGTAACACATGAAACCTTGGTTTATGTAATGCCATACCACCAAGATAATGTGGAAAAAAATTTGGCATGTTTGACGAAAGTTTGGACACACACCCCTCACAAACCGGAGCAACTCACTAGAAGGCTCGTGGTTTCGAGAGGGAACAATGCATGTTTGATGACGAATGGGTGATAGCTTCCTCTTACGACCATCCATTTTTTTTCTGTGTTTAACATGCACTACTACAACTGTAATGTGAAATTTTGGAAAATTCTAAGGGTCATTTGACCTTTTAAAGACATTTAAGTGATTTTCTAGCCATTTAATTCAAATTTGAACTACATCTACATGCAACGCCTAACCATAAAGGTTTGAAAAATCATATTTGTGTACTTGTGTGCGAGTTAATTCCATGTGCAGTAAATTAGAAGGAATTTTCAAACATATTTGTCTCACGACGTGGACACATGCATATGTATGTATGGAGTGACATGGCATTTTAATTGCAAAAAACTAAAAACATATCAGAAACACATGAAACCTTGGTTGATGTAATGTCATGCCACCAAGATGATGTGGTAAAAATATTGGCGGTTTGATGAAAGTTTGGACACACACCCCTCACAAACCAGAGCAACTCACTTGAAGGCTCGTTTCGGAGAGGGAACAATGCATGTTTGATGACGAACGGGAGATAGCTTCATCTTTCGGCCTTCAATTTTTTTCTACATCTAACGTGCACTACTACAACTGTAATGTGAATTTTTTTTAAATTCTAGGGGTCATTTGACCTTTTAAAGACATTTAAGTGATTTTCTAGCCATTTAATGATCGTAATTCAAATTTGAACTACATCTACATGCAACGCCTAACCAAAACAGTTTGAAAAATCATATATGTGTACTTGTGTGCGAGTTAATTCCATGTGCAGTAAATTAGGAGGAATTTTCAAACATATTGGTCTCATGACATGGACACATGCATATATATGCATGGAGTGACATGGCATTTTAATTCCAAAAAATAAAAAATGATTAGAAAAACATGAAACGTTGGTTGATGTAATGTCATGCCACCAAGTTGATGTGGTAAAGTAATTGGCATGTTTGACAAAAGTTTGGACACACATCCCTCACAAACCAGAGCAACTCACTAGAAGGCTTGTGGTTCCGAGAGGGAACAATGCATGTTTGATGACGAACGGGAGATAGCTTTCTCTTACGTCCTTCAATTTTTTTCTACGTCTAACGTGCACTACTACAACTGCAATGTGAAATTTTTGAAAATTCTAGGGGTCATTTGACCTTTTAAAGACATTTAAGTGATTTTCTAGCCATTTAATGATCGTAATTCAAATTTGAACTACATATACGTGCAACGCCTAACCCAAACAATATGAAAAATCATATCTATGTACTTGTGTGCAAGTTAATTCCATGTGCAGTAAATTAGAAGGAATTTTCAAACATATTGGTCTCACGACATGGACACATGCATACGTATGCATGGAGTGACATGGAATTTTAATTCCAGAAAATTAAAAAAAATGATCTGAAAAACATGAAACCTTGGTTGATTTAATGTCATGCCACCAAGATGATTTGGTTAAAAAGTTGGCCTGTTTGACGAAAGTTTGGACACACACCCCTCACAAACCGGAGCAACTCACTAAAAGGTTCGTGGTTCTGAGAGGGAACAATGCATGTTTGATGACGAACGGGAGATAGCTTCCGGCCTTCACTTTTTTTCCTATGTCTACCGTGAACTAATACAACTGTCATGTGAAATTTTTGAAAATTCCAGAGGTCATTTGACCTTTTAAAGACATTTAAGTGATTTTCTATCCATTTAATGACCGTAATTCAAATTTGAACTACATCCACATGCAACGCCTAACCATAATGGTTTGAAAAATCATATTTTTGTGTACTTGTGTGCGAGTTAATTCCATGTGCAGTAAATTAGAAGGATTTTTCAAACATATTGGTCTCAAGGCATGGGCACACATGCATGGAGTGCCCTGGCATTTTAATTCCAAAAAAATTAAAAAGAATGATCAGAAAAACATGAAACCTTGCTTGATTTAATGTCGTGCCACCAAGATGATGTGGTAAAAAAATTGGCCTATTTGACGAAAGTTTGGACACACGCCCCTCACAAACCGGAGAAACTCACTAGAAGGTTCGTGGTTCCGAGAGGGAACAATGCATCTTTGATAACAAACGGGAGATAGCTTCCTCTTACGACCTTCAATTTTCTTTCTATGTTTAACATGCACTAATACGGCTGTCATGTGAAAATTTGGAAAATTTGAGGGGTCATTTGACCTTTTAAAGACATTTAAGTGAATTTGTAACCATTGAATGACCATAATTCAAATCAGAACTAGATCTACATGCAACGCCTAACCATAACGGTTTGAAAAATCATATTTTTGTGTACTTGTGTGCGAATTAAAAAATCATCAGATGATGTAAATATGTGGTGTTCAAAAAAGAAAATGGAAAGATCTCGCAAGACAACTGCCCCCCACACAATTGGCACTCTATCTCGCGGCTCGAGGTTTGGTAGGTGAGTGGCGGGGATCATTAGTCAGGCACAGTTCTGCATTGAAAACCGTCAGCTATTATGTTCACACACGGATTTTGCTGCGGGAAACAAGCGTAATTCAAACTACAGAACTCGTAAATTCCGGCGACCGGCGTGTGTACTGTCCCCATCGATCCAGATTCCGGCCGCCAATAAATACTAAATTGCTCATGTCGTCCCGCCTACATTCTCATCTACATCCTCCCCTCGCTCGCCCTCTCTCTCTCTCTCAAATCTATGCCATGGCGCCGCTGGTCAGCCCACGCACCGACAAGGAGTCACCGCCCCCGAGGACTCTCACTCGATTAGCAGCCACGAGCACCCCTATGCGCCGCCTGACGAGGTTGCGCCGGGCCCCCCAACTTTGGATTTGTTTTGGGGCCAGTACAATCTTTGTCTATGGAAGTCGCTACCACCGGCTGAGAAAGCCAGGCAAGTGGCATTCAAGAAGGAGATGGCGGATGAGGAAGCCAGGTACCAGGCGGCCTGTGAAGCCCGTGATGCCGCCTGGAAAAAGGAGATGGCAGAGCTGCGGAGGCGGGCGCGTCGTCATGCCGAGGAGGTGTACGAAGACGGGTACTTCACGAGGAAGATCATAGGCGCTGGGCACCTCGTTGCTGCGTGGAGGTGGGCCTATAAGCTCCAACGTGCCGCCGATAAGGAGCTCCGGTGGGTGCCCAATGAAATGGCAAGATCTGCGAGGCGGAGGAGGCGGAGTACTATTTATAGACCTGTTTGCTGTGTATCAGATGAACACAGACCACACTAGGGAACCGGTTCTGTTATTATCGGTATTCGCACACATTTCTGATTACAGACCTGTTTGCCGTGTATCACACACATCTTTTATATTGAACCGTTTATGTTCTCTTGTCTCAATGCAAACAGTTCATCCGAGTGAATCGCATGCCTTATATCGCACACACCTTCATCTGGCTGCCCGTTTGTTTTGTGTTGCCTAATAACAAATAGTTCATCCGAGTGAACCGGATGCTGTACATCACACACACCTTCATCTGGCTCCTCGTTTCTTTTGTTCCTCCTCATCGTAAACAGTTAATTGAGCTGAACCGTATGCCCAGCATCACACACGCAACTAAAATCTGAACTGTGTTTGATGCATCCTCCATCGCAAACGTTTTGCACCTTTTTTGATAGTTTTTTACTCCATCGTTTACGATTATGACATCACACATAGTTTCATCGAAGGGTCTCTGATCGTAGTGTCGCGTTAGCAGCAACCTGAAGTAGTGATAACACCTAGCCTATTTTGCATCACATGACTATCGAGACTAGCCATTGAGTATTGCCGGCAATGTTACTTGTGCACATTAGTGATCTATACCTTCCATTGCATATATACCATATCATCTTGGTATCATCATATCATCCCTTGTGTCACAAGTTTGTTCCCGCATATACACAATTGCTATCTTGGTTTGTGCATTGTGGCCATATCAAAAAAGAGATTTTAATCAAAAGAGAAAGAGCAAAGAAGCTTGTAAGCAAGTGCCATAGCATCGACACATTACATACCATACTACTATATTGATCATCTTGGATCATTGTGTGCGAAACACCGGGAACCATACATAATAGTATACTTGGGATGGAAAGTTGATATATCTTTGCATCTTATAGGTTGTGCACAAGTGTCATATCCGCCTATTGAGAAATCATGCTAGTTTCTCTCTTGAGTTGTGCAACACGAGCGTTTTCCCTGGAATCCACATTTTGAGCTCATTCCTTGGTTGCACGACTCCATTTATCTATCCGTGTGTGCGTTTTCGTGTGCCATATATTGCTTTTTGGTCTCCTTGTTTTACTTGCGAATATGTGAATCTCATTCAACATTATTGACTCTTGCTAATATTTTGCATCAAATTTTTGTGCCACTATCCTCACCAAGCTACTCCATAAGCCTTATTTTACATCATTGAGTGATCATTGATCCATCTTCAACTTTGTTCAAGGTACATTTGGTATAAGTTCTTCTCTTTCTCCAACTCATATTTGCTCGAGTCTTGTGATGGATAGGCAAGGAATTTCATCTCCGATCTTCCACAACAACGATTGTGTGAACAACAACATCACCATATCATCAATCTTTGATATACAATGACAAATGCAAGGTGCATAATCAAGATTGCGAGAGCACATCGAGAACATCTCCATCGACATTCGTCACTCCGAAGCAAGGAAAAGGGACTACATCAACAACAAGCTTTCGGCACAAAAGGAGGAGGAAGATGCAAGGATGGAGGAGATTCGGACTTTGTTGGCCAAATGTTCTTCCCCTTCATCATCCTCAAGGTGAAAATATTCAAGTCACAAGTCTTCGGAGCGCAAAAATGATGGAAGTGCAAGTCATCCATGTCCACATCTCCATGGAGACCACCATCACATTCATGATCCACATCGTCATGAAGGGAAAGTCACCTCCAGGCACCATGTGCACGACGACGACGAACAACATCTTCTACGAGCTCAAGCACGACAACGATACCATCATCATGAAGATACTCCACAAGCGCATATGCACAAGTCCCAACAAGCACTACTTCACACGAACTCCAAGCTTCATGAGAAAAAGAGAAGACCGCGAGACGAGTTCCAACAAGACGGAGCTACGGCTACACCAACCACTTCAGCATGTTCGCCAAGTGCTATCAAGGCATCTTCGCCTTTGTATGTACGGCATCTTCATCTACTTCCAATTAGTTTGCCTACATCAACATTATTGGTGAGAACGACACCTATGGGATCACGGGGAATCCCTTCTATGGTTGGCAGGCGCGGGGATGTGGAAAGAGCGGGTTTAGAAGGTCAACGCGGAGGAGTTTATCTAGGTTCGGGCCGCAAGTGATGCATAATACCCTACTCCTGCTGGTTTGTGTTTATCTGGTGTTCTTGGACTAGCTACAAAGTGTGTAGGGTCCAAAAAGTTCGAGTCCCCAACCAGTATGCCTCGGGCCTCCTTTTATAGCCAATGGAGTTGCCACAGTGGTACACAGGAGGTGGAAAGTTTGCACTGTACACAAGTCTATCGCCTGGTGCCATAGGACAAACACACTTAATGCGCTGGCGACGTGCCCTCTCACTTTATCGGGGACGGCAAATAGATAAGTGGTGTCGTGCAACCAAGGAATGAGCCAAAATGTGGAATCCACGAAAAATGCTCTTGTTGCACAACACTAGAGAGACGCTAGCACGGTTGCACAATAGGCAGATACGAAGACTAGTTCACAACCTACTAAGCAAAAATGCAACGACTTCTATCCCAAGTATGCTATATGTATGGTATTCCGATGATATGATCCAAAATGATCAGGCATGACAAACTTAATGTAGTATGATGCTATGGTTCTTGCTTAAAAGCTCTTTGCTTGTCTTTCCCTTTTGCTTAAAAGCTTGTTTGGCTCTTTCTCTTCTGAGCTCTTTTCTCATGCAATTCTTCATGAACCAAGATAGCAATTGTGTATGCAATGACAACTTTGTGACACAAAAGATGATACCAAGATAAGTACCAAAAAGATATGGTAAGTATGCAATGTGAAGTATGACCACTAATGTGCACAAGTGATGTTGCCGGCAATACTCAAAGGCTAGTCTCGACAGGTAAGATACACAAAATTGGGCTATGGTGGTTATCAATGTAATGGCAAGAATGTATAATGATGAGATATCACAATACCAAGATGAGGTTACCGTTCTTGCTTACGGTATGGTGTCAAAATGGTGTAGTGGTCGTTGTTGAGGACACGTCCGTGGCGAAGATGAGCTACGGTGATGTTGATGTTGAACCGTACCTAAATAGCCAAAACACAATAGGACACGGAACCGTAACTCAAATTCTCAAAGCAAAACGTGACAAAATTTTCGGAATTTGTAGCGGTTAAGCGATGATGGTGGTGTTTACGGGAAATGGTGGAGCTATGTGGAAGTGGTGGAGGTATGCGGAAGTGAATGTGGGCACCGGAGCAAAATTTGGCAAAAGTTAGGTGGGAAATATGGCGGTGGATGGAGATGTTGTTGTTAGGGGCCGGATGTCCGGGCTTGAGGGCCGGATGTCCGGGGGTCGGATCGGATGTCCGGGCTCTGGATCCATGGACGAACTCGAGGAACTCCATGTGGAAGAGGCAAATTCGGGGCAAAATTTGGGATATTTTGTGGATGGAAATCGGGGAAAAGATGGTGGAAAAGCTAGATCTACCTGCAACACATGAAATCTGTGGATCAAATCCAACAAAACTTCATCACACCAACAAATCACAAAAAAAATTGGGGGCTATTTTTGTGGGGAAATTTTGAATTTGGTACAAAATCAACAAAACAAGGCTAGAAAACAAGGAGGGGGCTCCGAAATCATGATCAACGTGGCTCATGATACCAAGATGATGTAGGGTGGAACCCTAGATGGCCGATCTTTTACGGAAGGAGCGGATCCTGCGATGAAAAGAAAGAACACGAGGAGAAATCATGGGGGAAACACGAGAGAATCACTCAAACCAACAAGATACGGTCACACATATGATAGATCCGAGTACACATAGAGATCACATGGTCAAAATTAAACACGGGACGATACATAGGGTAACCGGTTCTTATCCGTGAGCAGGCCTTGAATCCGTGAGGGATCTTCCCGTGAGGAGTCTTGAATCCAAGATGGATGTTCTCCGAAGAGGCTACGGTCTCTCCCGGTGGAGTAGAACCGGATGGATGAGCAAAGCTCTATCTTAAATGAGCTAAACCATGCTAACCCTAAAAAGAGGGAGGAGGATCAATATATATAGTCTAGGGGGCGAAGGGGTACATGGGCCTCGGCCCTACATTGTGCGCAGACAGGGGAGGCCAGATGTCCGGGCGTCGGGACGGATGTCCGAGCTTTCATGAGGGGCCAGATGTCCGGGCTGGGGTGGCCGGATGTCCGGGCTGGCAGGGTCGAACCTGATGCATTCGGGATGGGGGACGCCGGATTTCCGGGTTTGGTTGGATGTCTATAGGTACTTGGTGGCTGTCGTTGTGGACGCACCAGGGGCCAGATGTCCGGGGTCATGGCCAGATGTCCGGATCCTGGAAACTGCTCTTCCGTTGGTTCTCTTCATCCGCGAACTTGGGGACTTGTCTGTCTTCACATGCATCTTCGAGAGGGTCCTCTTAGTACCTAATCATGCACAACATTCCGGACCTAGGTAGTAGCCATGTCTCGAGTGGAACATATGTGATATCACTAAGGAAGGAAGTCACCTCGGTCTCGAGAGCTCTAGCTCTAGCTCGTATCATAGGTCCTCGTGGCACTTGGTGAGACGACAATTGGTCCATGGGGATGACCGTAGGATGCTCATCATCAAAATACCTCGGTGAAGCTGCTTACATATTGGGCATCAAGATCTATAGATATAGATCAAGACGCTTGATAAGATTTTTCAATGAGTACATACCATGACAATGAGTTGCCTGCAGATTTTGGGGTTAGTCCCACTTTTAACATTGCAAATTTGAAGCCTTATATGGGTGAGGAAGATGAGCTCCTGTCGAGAAAAACATCATTTCAATAAGGGGAGGATGATGAGGACATCAATACCATTGTTACACCCATAGCCCCTGCTGCTATACAAACTAGACCAATAACTAGAGCTCGCGCACGCCAATTATATTATCAGGTACTTTCGTTTCTTGGTAATGATTCTAATGTTCATGAGAATATGATGCTGCCTAAATTGGATACATTTGTTTTACTTACAAATGAAGGGCCTGACATGGATAAGAGGGATGAACACTGGAGCAAGACCAAGTATGGAGATGATGGCATGCGCAAGGGGAACAAGAACGGAGTTACAAGTGATGATTTTAGGACTTTGAAGCCACCATAAGGAGTGCATGAAGCCTTGGACAAAATATACAATATGCCACTTCATAAATTTCGTCCAGAGGCTATTCTAGGTGTTGCGTCACCTTATTGTTGGGCCAGGCCTATGTAATTTTGAAATACTTAAGTGTAGGCTATTTTTAGAGTCTGTATGTGTCGAGAAACAAGAGTTAGGGTTGGTTTCGGACCCCTTCTCCAAAGGACACGAAATTCCCCCCTCTTCCTCCATATATACATCCCTTAGGGCATTGTTTAGACTTTGGGTTTTGTTTAGATTAAAGGTTCGCCATAGCTGCAACTTCGTGTACTTTGTTTGTGTTCAATGACCAGTCAAAGACGTCACAGAACCCCACCTTCATCAATAAAGCTTTCACCTTATATTCGCAATATCCAGATTGCAAACTTAGTTCCTTGCCTATTCTTCATTTGCTTGCAAGAAATAGACCTTCGTGGTCAGGTTGATCGTGCTCCGGCGTGGTCGATATCCTCTCAGAGTTGGTTTAGTGTTTGCTAAGGCGTGACGTCTTCGCACGTTCATAGTCGGATTGTCAAAGTCTATTCCTCCGAAACGATAATCACCATCTTATAGAAAGATGGGACACCTTTGCCTCTATTAATTGGTATGAGATTTCTAGGTTGCTCGATGAGATTTTACAGTTTTTCATAGTTTAGGTCGAGTCTGTTTTTCATACATATAGTCCACGAAAAAGCCAAAAAAATTTAGGGTTAGTTCATCATATCCGAACCAATCTAAGCCTTTGCATAGTGTTTTTGGAGGTTTGCTTTGTCGAATTTGCGGTTGCATCATCGTGTCGAGTTGCTAGTCTTAGCGTCTAGTCCCTTAGAGTTACGAGTTCTGTTCACAGGTTGTCACACCGCCGCCGCACCATCATCATCATCATCATTGCCATATACCACCACCCCACCATATACATCGCCGCTGCCATATACAACCACCAATCCGAGTCCACATATACCATCGCCATATACAACCACCAACCCGAGTCCAGATATACCATCGCCATATACAACCACCAGTCCGAGTTCCACCAGATTCATCTCTGCCACCAGTCCTAGTCCGAGTCTAGTATTTGTTACTTTGTTTTTGATTTCCAGATGGCGCCATATTCCGAATCGTGACAGAGTAGGATTCCCAAAATTCCATGTTACCCGTAGTAGAAAAGTAGTTCTAGTTTAAAAAAAACTAAGTCTGGAAAATTCCGGCTAGGCAGTTTTTAGACCATTTGTAGACTTTTCCGAAAAAACTTGTTGCAGAAAAAAAAAGAGGAAAAAAGAAGAAAAAAAACTGAAAAACAGAAGAACAAAAATCAGAGAGTGCTCCTCCCTTTTTTACATGTCACGTCGTGATTTTGTTCGTGTTCTAGGCTCGCGTCTCTAGTACGGTCTAGCCTAGGACCAGCACAGTACCGTTGTTGAGCGTTTATTCAACTTTGCATCTTTGAGTTGATTATTGCTGACCCATTTTGCTACCATATTATAAGCCTTCCTGGCTTCACAAACATCTATGTCATGCTTTTGACTCTCCCTGGTAATCGCTCTATCCAAGCTTTGAGAGTTTTGACTACAACGATTGCCGATCACCACCTGTTGCTGGGTAAGAACTGGTAGGAATTTAAGATTTGCTTGTCGGATTTGTGACAC
Source organism: Triticum urartu (assembly GCF_003073215.2). NCBI lineage: Eukaryota > Viridiplantae > Streptophyta > Magnoliopsida > Poales > Poaceae > Triticum > Triticum urartu. The sequence continues at coordinate 328,844,756 of NC_053024.1, forward strand.
ACCACCACCACCACCACTTTCTAGTAGTCTGTAGGATCATATTCTTGTGTGGTTCTATTGCTGCTAACCATGGTAGGGTCACAAGAGGATGAGACTAATTGGGAGAACATGACGAACAAACAGCTACATGACAAATTTCAGCAAATGATGAGTGGACAAGTGCGAGATGTGCTAAACAGATTTGAAGAGGCCATGGAGAAGATAGATGGAATTACGAAGACGTTCGAAACAAAGCTCGATAACAAGTTTAATGAATTGCTAGTGTGTCTTCCACCACCACTACCGGCTGCACCTATCGCACCTCTACAACAACAATAACAACAACAACAACAACAACAACAACAACAACAACAACAGCAACAACAACAACAACAACAACAACAACACCAAGGTCGGCTTCCAAATCAAGTGGGACGAGCAATGCGCATTCCCCTTGAACTTGGTCAAACTTCTGGTGCCGCTGCACCTACTATTGATGCTTCTATGGCTCATGCTGCTACCGCTGAGGAGGATGATTATGCAGGCGATTATGAGGATGAGTTTGATCAAAATCAGAACTACGTGCAACCACCAACACCAGGTCGTCCACATCCAAATAATCGCAATGGTAGGGCTACATTACCAGCTCAGGTACGAGATCATGACCATCTTCCTAAACTAAAATTGAATATTCCATCTTTTGAGGGTATATATGTTCCTGATATATATCTTACTTGGGAGTTAGAAACTGAACAACATTTTACATGTTTACAATACCCCGAGGAGAGACGTGTTGCTGCTGTTGTTTGCGCTTCCACTAGTTTTGCATGTGTATGGTGGTCTGAACATTGTAGATTATATCCTATTCCAGGTACTTGGGCTGCTTTGAAAACTGCTATGCGTACTCGTTGGGTTCCACCATACTATCAACATGAATTACTTCAAAAATTGCAGCGCTTAAGACAAGGAAAAAATTCCGTAGAAGAATATTATAAGGAATTACAAACTGGCATGATTAGATGTGGTATTGTTGAGGAGAATGAAGCTATGCTTGCCCGTTTTATGGGTGGATTCAATAGAGAGATTCAGACCATTCTAGAGTACAAGGAGTATAATAATATCACTCGTTTATTCCATCTTGCTTGTAAAGCTGAACGTGAAGTGCGGGATTGATATGTCTCTGTCGTATCTACTTTTCCAAACACTTTTGCCCTTGTTTTGGACTCTAACTTGCATGATTTGAATGGAACTAACCCGGACTGATGTTGTTTTCAGCAGAATTGCCATGGTGTTATTTTTGTGCAGAAATAAAAGTTCTCGGAATGACCTGAAATTCAATGGAGATTATTATTGGAATATATAAAAAATACTGGCGGCAGAATCCACGTCACGGGGCCCACACCCTGTCCGCGAGGGTGGGTGCGCGCCTACCCCCTGGACGCGCCCCCTGCCTCGTGGGCCCCCTGACGCTCCACTGGCGTCCATCTTGACTACATATATTCACTTTCGGGTAGAAAAAAATTTAGAGAGAAGGATTCATCGCGTTTTACGATATGGAGCCGCCGCCAAGCCCTAGACTCTCTCGAGAGGGCTGATCTGGAGTCCGTTCGGGGCTCCGGAGAGGGGAATCTGTCGCCATCGTCATCATCAACTTTCCTCCATCACCAATTTCATGATGCTCACCGTCGTGCGTGAGTAATTCCATCATAGGCTTGCTGGATGGTGATGGGTTGGATGAGATTTATCATGTAATCGAGTTAGTTTTGTTAGGGTTTGATCCCTTGTATCCACTATGTTCTATGATTGATGTTGCTATGACTTTGCTATGCTTAATTCTTGTCACTAGGGCCCGAGTGCCATGATTTCAGATTTGAACCTATTATGTTTTCATGAATATATGTGAGTTCTTGATCCTATCTTGCAAGTCTATAGTAACCTATTATGTGTTGTGATTCGTTAACCCCTAAGTGACAATAATCGGGATACTTACCGGTGATGACCGTAGTTTGAGGAGTTCATCTATGCACTGTGTGTTAATGCTTTGGTCCGATACTCTATTAAAAGGAAGCCCTAATATCCCTTAGTTTCCAATAGGACCCTGCTGCCACAGGAGGGTAGGACAAAAGATGTCATGCAAGTTCTTTTCCATAAGCACATATGACTATTCGGAATACATGCCTACATTACATTGATGAACTAGAGCTAGTTCTGTGTCACCCTAGGTTATAACTATTGCATGAGGAATCACATCTGACATAATTATCCATCAGTGGTCCATTGCGTATTAGCTTTTCATATATTGTTCTTCGCTTATTTACTTTTCCGTTGCTACTATTACAATCACTATAAAACCAAAAATATTACTTTTGCTACCATTACCACTACTATCATATTACTTTGCTACTAAATACTTTGCTGCAGATATTAAGTTTCTAGGTGTGGTTGAACTGACAACTCAGCTGCTAATACTTGAGAATATTCTTTGGCTCCCCTTGTGTCGAATCAATAAATTTGGGTTGAATACTCTACCCTCAAAAACTGTTGCGATCCCCTATACTTGTGGGTTATCAAGACTATTTTCTGGCACCGTTGCTGGGGTACATAGCTCTATTCTTTGAGTCAATTGGGATTTATATCTGCTGATCACTATGAAGAACTTAAAATATCAAAGAACCAATATTTTTCCCTCGACTACGAGGGGAGGTAAGGAACTTCCATCTAGATCTGCACTTGATTGACCTTCTGTTTTGAGTAAACTTGCGACACCTACACCTGCTATTCATTCTGATATGTCGCATGTACTTGATGATGCCACTTCTTCTTTGCATGATACTTATGATGAAACTACTTCTATGCTTGATAATACTATGCCACTAGGTGAATTTCTTGATGAATAACTTGCTACGGTTAGAGATAATGAAATGATTGAAACTGATAATATCGATGAAAGTGATGATGAAGATTTTCCCCCTAGATATGAAGTGCCTGTTGTGCCTGAGGATTATGTTATAGATGAAGAAACTGCTAGAGACTTCTTAGCTTGCGATGATAGATCTGATCTTAAGAAATTATTAGCTAAGCTTAAAGAAAAGTCTTTGAATGCTAGAATGAAATATGACCCTGCTTTTGCTACTTCACCTATCTTTATAACTGATAAGGATTATGATTTCTCTGTCGATCCTGAGTTAATTACTTTGGTTGAATATGATCCTTTTTATGGCTATGAATCTGAAACCATTGTGGCACATCTTACTAAATTAAATGATATAGCCACACTGTTCACTAATGATGAGAAAACTCGCTATTACTTTATCCTTAAGTTATTTCCGTTCTCATTAAAGGGTGATGCCAAGACATGGTTTAATTCTCTTGATCCTGGTTGTGTGCGTAGTCCCCGGATATGATCTATTACTTCTCTGCTAAATATTTCCCCGCTCATAAGAAACAAGCTGCTTTAAGGGAAATATATAATTTTGTGCAAATTGAAGAAGAGAGTCACCCACAAGCTTGGGGGAGGCTTCTCCAATTACTTAATGCTTTGCCTGATCATCCTCTCAAGAAAAATGAAATACTTGATATCTTTTATAATGGACTAACCGATGCTTCCAGAGATTACATGGATAGTTGTGCAAGTTGTGTTTTCAGGGAAAGAACTGTTGATCAAGCTGAATTGCTATTGAATAATATGTTGACTAATGAAAATAATTGGACACTTCCTGAACCAACTCCTAAGCCAACTCCAAAGAAAAGGGGTATTCTATTTCTCAGTCCTGAAGATATGCAAGAGGCAAAGAAATCTATGAAAGAAAAAGGTATTAAAGCTGAAGATGTCAAGAATTTACCACCTATTGAAGAAATACATGGTTTTCATAACCCGACACAGGTAGTAAAGGTAAATTCTCTCTATATATTTGATGAAGGTGATATTCCTCGTTATAAGTCTGCTAGCCAATTCTTAGATTAGTTTGATAATTTTATTGTCAAACAAGAAAACTTCAATGCTTATGTTGGTAGACAATTGAAATGCAATGTCGATATGGTTGAACACGTGAGTGATTATATGGCTAGTGTTAAAGGTGAACTTAAACTTATTAGTAAACATGCTTCTATGGTTACCACTCAAGTAGAACAAGTACTTAAGGCTCAGAATGATTTTCTCAATGAATTAAATAATAAGAAAGATGATAATTTTGTTAGAGTTATGACTAGAGGGGGTACAATGACTTAGCAACCTTTGTATCCTAAGGGCCACCCTAAGAGAATTGAGCAAGATTCTCAGAGAACTAATGCTGATGCACCTAGTTCTTCTAAGAAGAAGAAGAAGAAAAATGATAGGACTTTGCATGCTTCTAGTGAACTAGTTGTAGACACACCTGAGAATCCCAATGACATTTCTATTTCTGATGCTGAAACACAATCTAGTAACGAACATGAACCTAGTGATAATGTTAATGATGATGTTCATGCTGATGCTCAACCTAGCAATGACAATGATGTAGAGATTGAACCTGATGTTGATCTTGATAACCCACAATCAAAGAATCAACATTATGATAAGAGAGACTTTGTTGCTAGGAAGCATGGTAAAGAAAGAGAACCATGTGTTCAAAAACCCATGCCTTTTCCTCCTAAACCATCCAAGAAAAAGGATGATGAGGATTTTGAGCGCTTTGCTGAAATGATTAGACCTATCTTTTTACGTATGCGTTTGACTGATATGCTTAAAATGAACCCTTATGCTAAATACATGAAAGATATTGCTACAAATAAAAGAAAGATACCAGAAGCTAAAATTTCCACCATGCTTTCTAATTACACTTTTAAGGGTGGAATACCAAAGAAACTTGGAGATCCAGGAGTACCAACTATACCATGCTCCACTAAAAGAAACTATGTTAAGACTGCTTTATGTGATCTTGGAGCCGGGCATTAGTGTTATGCCTCCCTATTTATATCGTAGACTTGATTTGAATAAGTTGACACCTACTGAAATATCTTTGCAAATGGCTGATAAATCAACTGTTATACCTGTCGGTATTTGTGAGGATGTGCCTGTTGTGGTTGCAAACGTTACTATTTTAACGGACTTTGTTATTCTTGATATTCTCGAGGACGATAGTATGTCAATTATCCTTGGTAGACCCTTTTTGAGTACTGCAGGGGCTGTTATTGATTGCAACAAAGGCAATGTCACTTTTCATGTTAACGGTAATGAGCATACGGTACATTTTCCGAGGAAACAACCTCAAGTCCACAGTATCAATTCTATTGGAAAATTTTCAACAATCACTATTGGAGGTTTTGAATTTCCTCTTCCTACTGTCAAGAAGAAATATGATATTCTTTTTATTGGGGATGTGCATATCCCCGTGGAGGTAACCTAGTGTTATTCGAAATTTCTCCGGTTTCATGCGATTCGGAATGAGTTTGTTAACAAGACCTTATCAACCTTGTTATTGGATTCCTTTTGATGAGCATGAGATGGATGAAGTTAGGAAGCACAACTCTTTGTACCCTCTTTTTACTTTCTGTTATTTATATTAAATAAAGAAAAAAACAGTATTTCCTCTCTGTTTTCTGAATTATCCATGCAATAAAAAATACCCCGAAAATAAAAGTTCTCCAAATGCCCTGAAAATGAAATCTGATTTTTTTCTATAATATTTAAGAATTATTGGCACTGAGAACACACCAGGGGGCCTCACCACGTGCCCACGAGGGTGTAGGGCGCGCCCCCTGCCTTGTTGACCCCACGTGGCCCCCTCCACTTATCCTTGCACCCACACACTTCATCTTGCTCCAGAAAAAATCACTATCATACATTTTCCTATTCTACGTTACTTTGCAATATTTGCCAGTAGATGCTTAATTGATCGCGGGAACTGTGGAAACCTTAGTGCCCCTGATATCGTTATTTTGCTCCATGCCTTGTTTCATGATACTACTTTTAGTTTAGGCGCTATTGTTGCTAAATGGTTAAATCTGAACTGTACTAAGGGCCCCGTCCTCGGAGGCACCTTTGCCTCGCGCCTTGCTGCACACTTTAACATACCTATCAGGCATTATGAGAAAGAGGAAAAGTTGCTGCTTCCTATTGTTCTAGATTATAAGAGTATGGTAGCACATGAGTTTATTGTTAAGGATAAGAAGAAGATTCCAAAATATAAATTGATATTTAACAAAAATTATTGTGAGTTTATTACCTTGCATGCGGCCTCTTTGTTCAACATATTTTCAGGCATATACCTTGTTCTTCCAGAGGCCATTCATGCCTACCGGAGCCTGACATCAGCTCTAGAGCCCGAGCCGGAGCCACCGCTTGATCCTCACCGTCAGTCTGTTTATCAGTGGAATCCGGCGGAGATCGCCAACTAGTGGCAGCCTGAGGATCCTCCTCAGTACACCGGAGAGAGCAGCTTTGATCCATGTGCATAGACCAACTTAGGCCAAAAGCCTAAGCTTGGGGGAGTACGTATTTCTCACCGACATTACATTCATGTTCACACACTCATGCCAGTTGTTGGTGCTCATACTTTTTCATTGTATAATCCATGCTAGTTTATTTTCTTTTTAAGCTTTCTTCTTGTGTGTCTAAAAAACTTTAAGAAAAACCAAAAATTAGATGTAGCTTTTAGCTAGTTTACTTTTCATGCCTGTAGTAGCAATAATTAAAAAGAAATCCCAAAAAGATTTCTCGTTCTTTTTTTGCTTGTTGGGATCTTTCCAGTGTAAATAGTTTTATTTCTTTTCTTTGGGTTTCGAAAGGAGAAGACGACGATGAAAATGTTGAGTGGCTCTCTTATGCATTATTGTTGATCTAGCAGAGAGCCCATATTACCTTGTCTTCTCCCTTGAATTGAATGCTTGCAGATTCCAGCTTAGTCCAATGCACGTGCACTATTATTATCCACACTATTCGGCCGTGCAAGTGAAAGGCAATAATGGCGATATATGATGAACTGATTGAGATGAGAAAAGCTGGTATGAACTTGACCTATCTTGTTTGTGTAAATGTGATTAGTCCATCATTCCTGATTCAGCCTATTATGAATGAAACATGTTTGCAATGACAATTAGAGATTATAGTTGCCTATGCCATGCTTAATTTGCTAGGAGTTTATAATGGTTTACGTTGTGTGCCAACATGCTATTAAAATGGTTGTGATGTGGTATGATGGGCTGGTATCCTCCTTTGAACGATTCGAGTGGCTTGACTTGGCACATGTTCACGGATGTAGTTGAAACAAAATCAACATAGCCTTCATGATATTTATGTTCATGGTGAATTATATCATACTCATGCTTGCATTCGGTGTTGATTAATTTTAATGCATGTTCATGACTATTGTCGCTCTCTAGCTGGTCACTTCCCAGTCTCTTTCTAGCCTTCACTTGTACTAAGCGGGAATACTGCTTGTGCATCCAACTGCATAAACCGCAAAGTTATTGTAACACCCACAATGCGGCTATATCTCCCACGTGTCGAGGCATGACTTAGATGCATAGCCGCATGGTAGGTTTGTCGCAAGAGGGGTAATCTTCACACAATCCCATGTCTGGAATAAGAAAGGGATAAAGAGTTGGCTTAGAATCCCCACTTCACACAAATACAAGTTAAACATACATCATCGAGAATACAATCAAGGTCCAACTACGGAACCAAAATAAAAGAAGACAACCCCAAATCCTAGATCCCCGATCGTCCCAACTGGGCTCCACTACTGATCAACCGGAAAAGAGACAAAAAAAAGATCAAGATCTTCATCGAGCTCCCACTTGAGCTGGGTTGCGTCACCTGCACTGGTATCATCGGCACCGTGCAAGTGAAGTATATGTGAGTCACGAGGACTCAACAATCTCACACCCGCGAGATCAAGACTATTTAAGATTATGGGTAGGGTAAGGTAGTGAGGTGGAGCTGCAGCAAGCACTAAGCATATATGGTGGCTAAACATACACAAATAAGAGCAAGAAGAGAAGCAATGCACGGCCGAGAAACTATAAGTGATCAAGAAGTGATCCTGAAGCTACTTACGTTCAAGCATAACACGAGATCGTGTTCTCTTCCCGGACTCTGCCGAAAAGAGACCATCATGGCTACACATGCGGTTGATTCATTTTAATTAATTTAAGTGTCAAGTTCTCTACGACCGGATATTAACAAATTCCCATCTGCCACATAACCGTGGGCACGGCTCTCGAAATTTTATACCCTGCAGGGGTGTCCCAACTTAGCCCATCACAAGCTCTCACAGTCCATGAAGGATACTCCTTCTCCCGGGAAGACCCGATCAGTCTCGGAATTCCGGTTACAAGACATTTCGACAATGGTAAAACATGACCAGCAAAGCCTCTCGATGTGCTGACAAATCCCGATAGGAGTCGCACGTATCTCGTTCTCAGGGCACACCGGATGGGCCAGACGTCGGGTTGGCATAAACCATGGTTGCCCTGGGGGTGTCGGACATCGCCTAGTTTGGACTAACACTCAGAGGAGCACTGGACCGGGGGTTAAAATAAAGATGACCCTTGAGTCTGCAGAACCCAAGGGAAAAAGGTTTAGGTGGCAAATGTTAAAACCAAGGTTGGCCCTTGCTGGAGGAGTTTTATTCAAAGCAAACTGTCAAGGGGTTCCCATAACACCCAACCACGTAAGGAACGCAAAATCAAGGAATATAACACCGGTATGACGGAAACTAGGGCGTCAAGAGTGGAACAAAACACCAGGCATAAGGCCGAGCCTTCCACCCTTTACCAAGTATATAGGCATTAATTAATTAAGATATATTATAATATCCCAACATAACCATGTTCCAACAAGGAACAAACTTCATATTCACTTGCAACGAGCAACGCTATAAGAGGGGTTGAGCAAAAGTGGTAATATAGCCAAACAACGGTTTGCTTGGCAGGTGGGTTAGAGGCTTGACATGGCAATATGGGAGGCATGACAAAAGCAAGTGGTAGGTAGTGCGGCATAGCAATAGAGCGAGCAACTAGCAAGCAAAGATAGAAGTGATTTCGAGGGTATGGTCATCTTCCCTGAGATCCCGCAAGGAAGAAGAACGAGTCCAAGAAGAAGACAAACGGACGGAGTCGAACGGATCCTCACAACTCCGAAACGAAACCGAAGCTAACGAGAGAAGTAACCCGGAAAGAAGCAAGCAACATAGTAAACAACCATCACATAGACATGGCATGATGTGCAAACAAGTATGATGCATGTCAGGTTTAATGAGGCATGACATGGCAAAGTGCACAAACAATACTACAAATTAAGTGGAGCTCAATATGCAACGAGTTGCATATTGACGAAACACCACATAAATTATTTAGTTCACTCCCGGTTAGGTACTCAACAATATTAAATGTTGGTTAACCTGGCAAGAGGTGAAACATGAGTAAACTACACAGTTAGGCATTTTAAATGAGACCGGAAACATCAACAACAATTCCGGTAAATCCTCATGTGCATCTAGCAATTTAATGCAAACAATAATTTTAACCATTTTAAATATTGTTATCATGATGTGGATGACATGTGCAAGTTTATGCAAGTTTTATGGAAATGTTGACATGATAAGATATGAGGCATTTGTCGCCATGGCGGAAGGAAAAGGGGTGCCACGGCGACGAAATGAAAATGTTAACACGACAACATTCCGGTGATCCGGCAACCCCATTTAGATGCTGGTGCAAAGGAACAAGCGGACACGGTGCAAACGCGAGCATTTCATACAACATATGCATTCGTCCACGCGCAGTCTTTCTCAGCGGTATACCTTTAAAGCATGCAAACGGGATGGTTCTCGTTCGGTGCAAAGTAGAGGAAGTAGACATTCTCGGGACGTTTGTAGTGGAAGTAGTCGTTCTCGCTTCGTAGTTGTACACACTCGTAGGTGTTCGGGGTCACAACGAGGAACTTGACGTCCACGGGGTCTTCGAGGATCGACGGTAGTGGTACTTGGTCGTTTCGAAGAGGTACTTGGGGTCTTCGAACTTGCCAGTCTCGTCAACTCGAAGGGGTACTTGGCATTTTTGCTACCCAGATCCTCGGTGATGGTAGTTGTTCTATGCACCGGGCGTCAAGGTACTTGTCGTTCTTAGTGATTCCGAAGACAGCAGCAGTGGTACATTTTCGAAAAAGGGACTTGACGTATTAGATGTTCCCGGGGGTGACGGTAGTTGTGCACAATCATTGTTGGACTTGACGGGTCCGAGGTCTCCGAGTGTAGTGGTACTTGGCGTCTCGTCACGTAGTCATTTGTCGTAGTCAGACTTTGACAAAAATGCACGCCGGCTGTAGTTGTGGTACTTGGCGTTCTCGTCCTTGTCGATCCAAAACAACGCTAGCCCAAAAGGCCTCTGTGGGCAACAGGAAGGCCTGGCGGTGCGTGAGCAGCGACAGTAAGCAGGCACGGGGCTCGTGGTGAAAAGAATGATGAACAGAGACTCAACGACGTCCAAATCGAGCGGAACAATAGTCGTTGAGCAGAGGAGGTGAGGGTGCAGGTTGCTAGAGATGACAACGCGAGGGCTGGACAGTGGGGTCGCCGGAGGGCGTGGAAGGGCGCTGCTGGAGGTCACCGGAGTAGCTCCAGGCGAAACCCTGAGAGGAGCGGGCAACGGATGGCGGGATCACGACAGCAGGCGGCGCCAGACTTGGGCTCCGGTGAAGGGAAGGGGAGGCGGCGACCTGCTGCTGGCGATGCTCCGGCGAGACCGGGGCTCTAGCGAGGCCAAGTCGAGGGATGAAAACAGAGGCGGGCCCTCGTCGGCGCGATGGTGAAGGGCGGAGCGCCGGGACGACGATGGTGCCATGGGCACGAAGCAGGAGGGAAGAAGAGGGGCGCGTCAGGGTGGCCGAGGATGGCGGTTCGGTGTTGACAGGAGCAGGGGAAGAAGAGGGAGGTGCGGCGCTGCTCTCTCTAGCGGCGCATCGAGGGAGGAGGGCATTGAGCACGGGGCGAGCGCTCCTCTCCTGAGCGATGTGCGTGCGTGGTGGCGGTGGAAGGGAACGACGAGGAAGAGATGGGGATCGGGGGGGTGACTCTTAGGGTTAGATAGGCAGGGCCGGCTGGCCTTGGCCTTGGGCCGAATGGGCCGGCCTAGCTGCAGTTGCAGCTGGTGCAGCAGTAGGGAGGCCCAGCTAGATTATGGGCTCTCTTCTCCCTCTCTTAATCTTTTCAAAACAGCAGAAAAAGAGAAATAAAAGGGAAGAATAGAAAAGGGTAGAGAAAGATTTTGGGCACGGGGATAATTTTCCCGGACTCGCAAAAATGTGCTTGTTCCGAGAAAATTGGAGTGGGCAAGATTGCAAGGTTTAAATTCAAACTCATCTGAATTTAATCAAACGGTTTGAACTAGGACTAGGGTTTTGAAGTGCCCAAAAATGTTCGGATCTTTGGTGGAGCTCGGGAAAAGATGAAAGAATTTGCGGCAAAGTTGGAGGCCAAGAATTGAGAAGGAAAAGGCATGTAACTGAAACTATAAGTGTGTTTTGGTTGATTCCATAAGAATGGAATATTTATTATAGCCCCCAAATAATATTGGGAGTATATGTTTTAAAGAGAAACCACCATGTGAGTTCCCTCAATTTAAATGGACCAAAGATCCATGCAATTTATTTAGTTGAGTTTTAAGAAGAGGTGCAAGAAGACATGATGCAATGCACATGATACAAAAATGAAAGCAACGAACCAAACAATTCACACGAAAAATCACGGAAAACATGGAAGGCATCTAGAGCGCCGGTCCTGGGGCGTCCCAGCTATTCCATATGAGTCCACCATACCTTCCTATTTACGGTATCCACCTGCTGTTCCAAGTAAATTTGTATGTGCCAAACTCTAAACCTTCGAATAAACATTCTGTTTTGTATGCTCGAATTGCTCATGTATTAACTAGGGCTGTCTGTATCTTCCATGCTAGGCGGGTTATTCTCAAGAGGAGTGGACTCCGCTCCTCACTCACAAGAAAATGGCTAGTCACTGGGATGCCCAGTCCCATGCTCAAATCAAATCAAAATAATTGCAAACAAAACTCCCCCGGGATTGTTGTTAGTTGGAGGCACCCGTTGTTTCGGGCAAGCCATGGATTGATGCTAGTTGGTGGTGGGGCAGTATAAACTTTACCATTCTGCTTGGGAACCGCCTATAATGTGTGTAGCATGGAAGATATCGAGATCTCTCGGTTGTTATGTTGACAATGCAAGTATACCGCTCAAAATATTATACATCTCTATTTCAGAACCGAGCTCTGGCACCTCTACAAATCCCTGCTTCCCTCTACGAAGGGCCTATCTATTTACTTTTATGTTGAGTCATCATCCTCTTATTAAAAAGCACCAGTTGGAGAGCACCACTGTCATTTTCATGTATTATCGTTAGTTTACATTGAGTATGACTTGACTGGATCTCTTTTACCATGAATTACAATGTCTAGTCAGTCCTTGATCTTTAAAGCTGTTCTGCATTTACATTTTGCGGCCTCAGAAAGGGCTAGCGAGATACCATCTTATTATATCATATTATGAATTCTTTGAGAAAGTGTTGCCATCCGAGATTTATTATTATTGCTCGCTAGTTGATTATGCCATTGATATGAGTAAACATGAGACCTAAGTGTTATTGTGAATATGGTTAGTTCATAATCTTTGCTGAAAACCTGAATGCTGGCTTTACATATTTACAACAACAAGAGCAAACATAATTTGTAAAAGATTTTCTTTATCACTTTCAGTTTGTGAACTAAATTGCTTGAGGACAAGCACAAGTTTAAGCTTGGGGGAGTTGATACGTCTCCGTCGTATCTACTATTCCAAACACTTTTGCCCTTGTTTTGGACTCTAACTTGCATGATTTGAATGGAACTAACCCAGACTGACTCTGTTTTCAGCAGAATTGCCATGGTGTTATTTTTGTGCGGAAATAAATGTTTGGAGAATGACCTAAAAATCAACAGAGGTTATTTTTGGAATATATAAAAAATACTGGCGGAAGAATACACGTCAGGGGGCCCACACCCTGTCCGCGAGGGTGGGGGCGCGCCTACACCCCCTGGGCGCGCCCCCTGCCTCGTGGGCCCTGATGAAGCTATGTACCTAGGGTAGGGTCATGGACCTGACTTAGACATCCCCCCCTAGGACAGCACCTTGAAGCCAGGATCATTCAAAGGGTGCCATCATCCACTCGGCCATAGACGTTCCACTCAGAAGAATCAATGTCACTCGACCGTCGCAGAAGTCTCTCGACAGACAGAAGAGCTAAAGCCACTCTGCACGAACAACGGTCGAGCATTTACTTGTAGGATTAATTGTCATTTATAGCACCTAATACAGGTGTTACCAGTGACGTCCCCATCTTTATGTACCTTAAACCCTTTGTAACTGAGGGCGGGAGGGGTCTGGCGAACTCTATATAAGCCACCGCCCTCCTCAGGGACAAGGGTTCGCACCCCCTGTAACACACACGCATATAATTCAATCGACCGCCTCCGGGCACCGAGACGTAGGGCTGTTACTTCCTCTGAGAAGGGCCTGAACTCATAAAACTTGCGCGTACAACTCCTCCATAGCTAGGATCTTGCCTCTACATCCCTACCCCCATTCTACTATCAGACTTAGAACCACGACAGGCCCCCTCACGCTCCACCGATGTCCATCTTGACTCCATATATTCACTTTCGGGGAGAAAAAATCATAGAGAAGGATTCATCATGTTTTACGATACGGAGCCGCCGCCAAGTCCTAAACTCTCTCGCGAGGGCTGATCTAGAGTCCGTTCAGGGCTCCAGAGAGGGGAATCAGTCGCCATCGTCATCATCAACTTTCCTCCATCACCAATTTCATGATGCTCACCGCCATGCGTGAGTAATTCCATCGTAGGCTTGCTGGACAGTTATAGGTTGGATGAGATTTATCATGTAATCGAGTTAGTTTTGCTAGGGTTTCATCCCTAGTATCCACTATGTTCTGAGATTGATGTTGCTATGACTTTGCTATGCTTAATGCTTGTCACTAGGGCCCGAGTGCCATGATTTCAGATCTGAACCTATTATGTTTTCATTAATATATGGGAGTTCTTGATCCTATCTTGCAAGTCTATAGTCACCTATTATGTGTTGTGATCTGTTAACCCCGAAGTGACAATAATCGGGATACTTACCAGTGATGACCGTAGTTTGAGTAGTTCATGTATTTACTATGTGTTAATGCTTTGGTCCAGTACACTATTAAAAGGAAGCCCTAATATCCCTTAGTTTCCAATAGGACCCTGCTGCCACAGGAGGGTAGGACAAAAGATGTCTTGCAAGTTCTTTTCCATAAGCACATATGACTATATTCGGAATACATGCCTACATTACATTGATGAACTAGAGCTAGTTCTGTGTCACCCTAGGTTATAACTATTGCATGAGGAATCACATCTGACATAATTATCCATCAGTGGTCCATTGCGTATTAGCTTTTCATATATTGTTCTTCGCTTATTTACTTTTCCGTTGCTACTATTACAATCACTATAAAACCAAAAATATTACTTTTGCTACCGTTACCACTACTATCATATTACTTTGCTACTAAATACTTTGATGCAGATATTAAGTTTCCAGGTGTGGTTGAATTGAAAACTCAGCTGCTAATACTTGAGAATATTCTTTGGTTCCCCTTGTGTCGAATCAATAAATTTGGGTTGAATACTCTACCCTCGAAAACTGTTGCGATCCCCTATACTTGTGGGTTATCAAGGATCGACAGGCATTGGCGCGAACTAACTTTTCTGCAGGTCGACCTTCGTCATGGACACCGTGTGCATCTTATACTTCCACTACTCCAGCACCTCTATCAGGTGCCACCTCCGGCCGTGATACAAGAAAGCAGGCACAACCACCACTATCTGCCAAGAGCACACCTGCCGGACTTGCATAGAGCTCCTCTTCTTCCATGGCATCAACAGGGCACACAAGTGATATTATTTGTCGTCATTGTAAGGGAAGAGGTCATTATGCGAGAGAATGCAAATCTCTGCATGCGATGATTGCTACTGAGGATGGTGGGTATGAGTCCGCTAGTGACTATTATGAGGAGACTTTGGCTTTTATAACATGTGAAGAACACGGTGGAGATGATTCTGATCATGAGACGCAATACATGGCTCCTGACGACAGTGACAGGTATGAATGTTTAGTTGCTCAACATGTTTTGAGTGTGCAGGTCACACAAGCTGACCAAAATTAGAGGCATAATTTGTTCCATACAAAGGGAGTTGTGAAGGAACGTTCTGCTCGCGTCATCATAGATGGAGGGAGCTGCAACAACTTGGCTAGCATGGAGATGGTGGAGAAGCTATCTCTCACCACAAGACCACATCCACATCCTTACTACATCCAATGGTTCAACAACAGCGGCAAGGTTAAGGTAACAGGTACTGTTCGTGTGCATTTTAGTATCTCTACATATGTTGATTATGTTGATTGTGATGTGGTACCTATGCAAGCATGTTCCTTATTACTTGGTAGACCAAGGAAATTTGATAAAAATTCGGTACACCATGGTAGAAACAATCAGTATACTCTTTTCCATAAGGATAAAAATATTACTTTGCTTCCTATGACTCCGGATTCCATTTTGAAATATGATATTAATAGAGCTAATGAAGCAAAACAGGAGAAAAATAAGAGCGAAAATCAGGTTTTGGCAAAAGAATTTGAGCAACAAATGAAGCCTAATAATAAACCATCTAGTGTTGTTTCTAATATTAAATTGAAAAGTGAATGTTTACTTGCCACCAAGTCTGATATTGATGAGCTAGATTTTAGCAAATCTGTTTTCTATGCTTTTGTGTGCAAAGAGGCATTATTTTCATTCGAGGACGTGCCTTCCTCTTTGCCCCCTGCTGTCACTAACATTTTGCAGGAGTTCGCTGACGTCTTCCCACAAGACGTGCCACCAGGATTACCACCTATTCGAGGGATTGAACATCAAATTGACTTAATTCCAAGTGCATCGCTACCCAACCATGCACCATACCATACCAATCCAGAGGAGATGAAGGAGATTATGCGTGAAGTACAGGAGCTGCTCAAAGGTTATATACGCGAATCTCTTAGTCCTTGTGTTGTTCCTAAAAAGGATGGTATGTCGCGTATGTGTGTTGATTGTAGAGGCATTAATAATATTACTACTTGTTATCATCATCCTATTCCTAGGCAAGATGATATGCTTGATGAATTGAGTGGCTCTACAATATTCTCCAAAGTTGATTTGCGTAGTGGATACCATAAAATTCGTATGAAATTTGGGAGATGAAGGGAAAACAACAATTAAAACTAAGTTTGGTTTATATGAGTGGTTAGTCATGGCTTTTGGGTTAACTGATGCACCTAGTACTTTCATGATACTAATGGATGAAGTTTTACGTGCTTTCATTAGACGATTTGTGGTAGTCTATTTTGATGATATACTGATTTATAGAAAATCTTTGGAAGAACATTTGGAACATTTACGTGTTGTTTTTATTGCTCTACGTGATGCATGTTTGTTTGGTAACCTTGGGAAGTGCACCTTTTGCACCGACCGAGTATCTTTTCTTGGCTATGTTGTTACTCCACAGGGAATTGAAGTTGATAAAGCCAAAATTAAAGCTATTGAGAGTTGGCCGCAGCCCAAAATAGTCACACAAGTTAGGAGTTTTCTTGGAATCGCTGGTTTCTATAGGCGTTTTGTGAGAGATTTCAGCACCATTGCTGCACCTCTCAATGAGCTTACAAAGAAGGATGTGCCTTTTGTTTGGGGTACCGCATAGGAAGAAGCCTTCACGGTATTGAAAGATAAGTTGACACATGCTCCTTTACTCCAACTTCCTGATTTTAATAAGACTTTTGAGCTTGAATGTGATGCTAGTGGAATTGGATTAGGAGGTGTGTTATTACAAGATGGCAAACCTGGTGCATACTTTTCTAAAAAATTGAGTGGGCCTAGTCTGAACTATTCTACTTATGATAAAGAATTATATGCTCTTGTTCGGACCTTAGAAACATGGCAACATTATTTATGGCCCAAAGAATTTGTTATACATTTTGATCATGAATCTTCGAAACACAATAAAAGTCAAGCAAAACTGAACCGTAGACATGCTAAATGGGTTGAATTCATTGATACTTTCCATTATGTCATTAAACACAAGAATGGTAAAGAAAATCGTATTGTTGATGCATTGTCTCATCGTTATACTATGCTTTCACAACTTGACTTTAAAATATTTGGTTTGGAGACCATCAAAGAGCAATATGTGCATCATGCTGAATTTAAAGATGTATTGCAGAATTGTAAAGAAGGTAGAACATGGAACAAGTTTGTTGTTAACGATGGATTTGTGTTTCATGCTATCAAGCTATGCATTCCAGCTAGCTCCATTCGTCTTTTGTTGTTGTAGGAGGCAAATGGAGGAGGACTAATGGGACACTTTGGCATGAAGAAGATAGAGGATATACTTGCTACACATTTATTTTGGCCAAAGATGAGACAAGATGTTGAACGTTTTGTTGCTCGATGCACTACATGTCAAAGAGCTAAGTCATGACTCCATCCTGATGGTTTATATATGCCTTTGCCTGTACCTACTGTTCCTTGGTAGGATATATCTATGTACTTTGTTTTAGGTTTTCCCAGACCAAAGAAGGGGAGGGATAGCATATATGTTGTCGTGGATAGGTTCTCGAAAATGGCACACTTTATACCATGTCATAAAAGCGATGATGTTGTTAATGTTGCTGATTTATTCTTTTGTGAAATTATTTGCTTGCATGGTGTGCCAAATACTATTGTTACTGATCGTGATGCTAAATTTCTTAGCCACTTTTGGAGATGTTTATGGGCTTAGTTGGGGACTAAACTACTTTTTAGTACTACTTGTCACCCCCAAACTAAGGTAGTCAATAGAACATTGTCTACTCTGCTTAGGGCTGTTTTGAAGAATAATAAGAAAATGTGGGACGAATGCTTGCCTCATATTGAATTTGCGTATAATCGTGCGTTGCATTCTACTACTAAGATTTGCCCTTTTGAAATTGTGTATGGTTTCCTACCTCGTGCACCATTTGATTTGTTGCCTCTTCCATCTTCGGAGAAGGTTAATTTTGATGCTAAACAACATGCTGAATTGATCTTAAAAATACATGAGTTAACTAAGGAAAACATTGAGCGTATGAATGCCAAATATAAACTTGCTGGAGATAAGGGTAGAAAACATGATGTGTTTGCACCTGGAGATCTTATTTGGTTACATTTGCGTAAGGATAGATTTCCTGATTTGCATAAATCAAAGCTAATGCCACGTGCTGATGGTCCTTTTATGGTGTTAGAGAAAATAAATGATAATGCATATAAACTTGAGTTGCCTGCAGATTTGGGGTTAGTCCCACTTTTAACATTGCAGATTTGAAGCCTTATTTTGTGAGAAAGATGAGCTTCCGTCGAGGATGACTTCATTTCAAGAAGGGGAGGATGATGAGGACATCAATACCATTGTTACAACCATACCCCTGCTGCTACACATACTGGACCTATTACTAGAGCTCGTGCACGCCAATTAAATTATCGGGTACTTTTGTCTCTTGGTAATGATTGTAATGTTCATGAGAATATGATGGTGCTTAAATTGGATGCATTTGTTTTTCTTACAATTGAAGGGCCTGGCATGGATAAGAGGGATGAACACTGGAGCAAGACCAAGTATGGAGATGATGGCATGCGCAAGGGGAACAAGAACAAAATTACAAGTGATGATTTCAGGACTTTGAAGCCACCACAAGGAGTGCATGAAGCCTTGGACGAAATATACAAGATGCCACTTCATAAATTTGTCCATAGGCTATTCTAGGTGTTGTGTCACCTTATGATTGGGATAGGCCCATGTAATTTAGAAATACTTAAGTGTAGGCTGTTTTTAGAGTCCGTATGTGTGGGGAAACAAGAGTTAGGTTTGGTTTCGGAACCCTTCTCCAAGGGCCACAAAAGTCCCCCCTCTTCCTCCATATATACAACCCTTAGGGCATCGTTTAGACTTAGGGTTTTGTTTATATTAAAAGTTTACCGTAGCTGCAAGTTCGCGTACTTTGTTTGTGTTCAACGACCAGACAAATATGTCACAAAACCCCAGCTTCATCCATAAAGCTTTCATCTTATATTCGCAACAGCCAGATATCAAACTTAGTTGCTTGCCTGTTCTTCATTTGCTTGCAAGAAATAGACATTTCTGGTCAGGTTGATCGTGCTCCGGCGTGGTCAATAACCTCTCGGAGTTGGTTTAGCTTTTGCTAAGGCGCGACGTCTTCGCACGTTCGTAGTCAGATCGTCAAAGTCTATTCCTCTGAAACAATAATCTCCATCTCATCGAAAGACGGTACATCTTTGCCTGTATCACCTTGCCATGATTTTGGCAAGGGGGTACGATATTGATCTAGGAGTGGATCACTGGACAGCAGTCAAAATTATCCTTAGAAGACTGAGGAGACATTTCTTGGTTATGGAGGTGATAAAGATTTCGTCATAAAGAGTTACATCGATGCAAGCTTTTACACCGATCCGGATGACTCTAAGTCTCAATCTGGATACATATTGAAAGTGGGAGCAATTAGCTAGAGTAGCTCCATGTAGAGCATTGTGGACATAGAAAATTTGCAAAATACATATGGCTCTGAATGTGACAAACCCATGGACTAAGCTTCTTTCACAAGCAAAACATGATGACAACTTAGTACTCTTTGGGTGTTAATCACATAGCGATGTGAACTAGATTACTGACTCTAGTAAAACCCTTTGGGTATTCATCACATGGCGATGTGAACTAATCACATAAAGATGTGAACTATTGGTGTTACATCACATGACGATGTGAACTAGATTATTGACTCTAGTGCAAGTGGGAGACTGAAGGAAATATGCCCTAGAGGCAATAATAAAGTTGTTATTTATATTTCCTTATATCCTGATAAATGTTTATTATTCATGCCAGAATTGTATTAACCGCAAACTTGATACATGTGGGGATACATAGACAAAGCAAAGTTTCCCTAGTATGCCTCTACTTGACTAGCTCGTTAATCAAAGATGGTTAAGTTTCCTGACCATAGACATGTTTTCTCATTTGATGAATGGGATCACATCATTGGGAGAATGATGTGATGGACAAGACCCATCCGTTAGCTTATCATAATGATCATTAAGTTTTATTGCTATTGCTTTCTTCATGACTTATACATATTCCTCTAACTATGAGATCATGCAACTCCCGAATACCGGAGGAACACCTTGTGTGCTATCAAATGTCACAACGTAACTGGGTGATTATAAGGATGCTCTACAAGTGTCTCCGAAGGTGTTTGTTGGGTTGGCTTAGATCAAGATTAGGATTTGTCACTCCGAGTATCGGAGAGGTATCTTCGGGCCCTCTTGGTAATGCACAACACTATAGGCCTTGCAAGCAATGTGACTGAAGAGTTAGTTACGGGATGATGCATTACGGAACGAGTAAAAAGACTTGCCAGTTATGATATTGAACTAGGTATGATGATACCGACGACCGAATCTCGGGCAAGTAACATACCGATGACAAAGGGAATAACGTATGTTGTTATTGCGGTTTGACCGATAAAGATCTTCATAGAATACGTAGGAACCAATATGAGCATCCAGGTTCCGCTATTGGTTATTGAGCAGAGATGTGTCTCGGTCATGTCTACATAGGTCTCGAACCCGTAGGGTCCGCACGCTTAACGTTCGATGACGATTTGTATTATGAGTTATGTGTTTTGGTGACCAAAGTTTGTTCGGAGTCCTGGATGAGATCACAGACATGACGAGGAGTCTCGAAATGGTCGAGAGGTAAAGATTTCTATATTGGAAGGTAGTATTCTGATACCGAAAGGGTTTTGAAGTGTATTGGGTACATACCGGACTACCGGAGGGGTTACCGGAACCCCGGGGGAAAGATATGGGCCATATGGGCCATGGGAGGGAGGCTAACCAGCCCTCAAGGGGCTGGTGCACCCCCCACAAGGGATGAGGCCGAATTGGACTAGGTAATGGGGCGCCACCCCCCTTTCCTTCTCCTACACCCTCTCCTCCACCCCTTTCCCCCTCCATGAGAAGGAAAAGAAGGAGGGCGAATCCTACTACGACTGGGAGTCCTAGTAGGACTCCCCCCTTATGGCGCGCCCCCTAGGGCCGGCCTCCTCCCTCTCCCTCCTTTATATACATGGACAGGGCACCCCCTGGAGACACAACAATTGTTCCAAGCCGTGTGCGGCATCTCTCTCCATAGTTTGCTCCTCCGGTCATAGCGTCATAGTGCTTAGGCGAATCCCTTGCACGGATCACATCACCATCACTGTCACCACGCCGTCGTGATGACAGAACTCTCCCTCAACCCTCTGCTCGATCAAGAGTTCGAGGGATGTCATCGAGCTGAAAGTGTGCAGAACTCGGAGGTGTCGTACATTCGATACTTGATCGTTTGGATCGCGAAGACGTTCGACTACATCAACTGCGTTAATCTAACGCTTTCGCTTTTGGTCTACGAGGCTACGTGGACACACTCTTCCCCTATTGTTGCTATGCATCTCCTAGATAGATCTTGCGTGTCGTAGGATTTTTTTTTGAAATTGTATACTACGTTCCCCAACAGTGGCATCCGAGCCAGGTCTATGCGTAGATGATAAATGCACGAGTAGAACACAATGAGTTGTGGGCGATAATAGTCATACTTCTTACCACCAACGTCTTACTTCGATTCGGCGGTATTGTTGGATGATGCAGCCCAGACCGACATTACATGACCGCGTGTCTGTTTCTCCAACTTTAGTTGAATCAAGTTTGACTACGGCCGGTCCTTGTTGAAGGTTAAAACAGCACACTTGACGAAAAATCATTTTGGTTTTGATGCGTAGGTAAGAACGATTCTTGCTACAAGCCCATAGCAGCCACGTAAAACTTGCAACAACAAAGTAGAGAATGTCTAACTTTTTTTGCAGGGCATGTTGTGATGTGATATGGTCAAGACGTGATGAGATATAAATTGTTGTATGAGATGATTCATGTTTTGTTAAAGTTATCGGCAACTAGTAGGAGCCTTATGGTTTTCTCTTTATTGCATAAAATGCAAGCGCCATATAATTGCTTTACTTTATCACTATGCAATAGCAATAGTTGCAAAAGCAATAGTTGGCAAGACGACCATGTGACGACATGTTGATAGAGATCAAGATGATGGATATCATGGTGTCATGCCGGTGACAATGCTGATCATGACGGTGCTTTGGAGATTGAGATCAAAGGCACAAGATGATGATGGCCATATCATGTCACATATTTTGATTGCATGTTATGTTTATCCTTTATGCATCGTTTTTTCTTAGTACATCGGTAGCATTATTAGATGATCCCTCACTAAATTTCAAGGTATAAGTGTTCTCGCCGAGTATGCACCGTTGCTATAGTTCGTCGTGCCGAGACACCATGTGATCATCGGGTGTGATAAGCTCTACGTTCACATACAATGCGTGCAAGCCAATTTTGCACACATAGAATACTCGGGTTAAACTTAACGAGGCTAGCATATGCATATATGGCCTCGGAACACTAAGACCAAAAGGTTGAACGTGAATCATATAGTAGATATGATCAACATAGAGATGTTCACCATTGAAAACTACTGCATCTCACGTGATGATCGGACATGGTTTAGTTGATATGGATCACGTGATCATTTAGATGACTAGAGGGATGTCTATCTAAGTGGGAGTTCTTAAGTAATATGATTAATTGAACTTTAATTTATCATGAACTTAGCCGTGATAGAATTTTCAAATTATGTTGTAGATCAATAGCTTAGGTTATAGCTCCTCGTTTATTGTTGATATGTTGCTAGAGAAAAATAAGTTGAAAGATGATAGTAGCAATGATGTGGATTGGATCCATGATCTGAGGATTATCCTCATTGCTGCACAGAAGAATTATGTCCTTGATGCACCGCTAAGTGACAAGCCTATTGCAGGGGCAGATGTAGACGTTATGAACGTTTGGCAAGCTCGTTATGATGACTACTTGATAGTTTAGTGCACCATGCTTTACAGCTTAGAACCGGGACTTAAAAAACATTTTGAACGCCATGGAGCATATAAGATGTTCCAATAGTTGAAATTGGTATTTCAAACTCATGCCCAAGTCAAGAGGTATGAGACCTATGACAAGTACTTTGCCTACAAGATGGAGGAGAATAGCTCAACCAGTGAGCATGTGCTCGGAATGTCTGAGTACAACAATCGCTTGAATCAAGTGGGAGTCAATCTTCCAGATAATATAGTGATTGATAGAGTTCTCTAGTCACTATCACCAACTTACTGGAACTTCGTGATGAAATATAATATGCAAGGGATGACGAAAATGATTCCTGAGCTCTTCGTGATGCTAAAATCGACGAAGGTAGAAATCAAGAAAGAGCATCAAGTGTTTATGGTTAACAAGACCACTAGTTTCAAGAAAAGGGGCAAAGGAAAAGAAAGGGAACTTCAAGAAAGAATGGCAAGCAAGTTGCCACTCTCGTGAAGAAGCCCAAAGCTATACCTAAGCCTGAAACTAAGTGCTACTATTGCAAATGGGAATGGTCACTGGAAGTGGAACTACCCCAAATACTTGCCGGACAAGAAGGATGGCAAAGTGAAAGGTATATTTGATATACATGTTATTGATGTGTACTGTACTAGTGTTCATAGTAACCCTAGGGTATTTGATACCGGTTCAGTTGCTAAGATTAGTAACTCAAAACAGGAGTTGCAAAATGAACAGAGACTAGTTAAGGGCGAGGTGACGATGTGTGTTGGAAGTGATTCCAAGGTTGATAAGATCACCATCGCACACTCCCTTTATCTTTGGGATTAGTGTTGGAGCTAAATAAATGTTATTTGGTGTTTGCATTGAGCATGAATATGATTGGATCATGTTTATTGTGATACGGTTATTCATTTAAGTCAGAGAATAATTATTGTTCTATTTACTTGAATAAAACCTTCTATGGTCATACACCAAATGTAAATGGTTTATTGAATCTCGATCGAAGTGATACACATATTCACAATATTGGTGCCAAAAGATGCAAAGTTGATAATGATAGTGCAACATTCTTGTGGCACTGCAATTTTGACCATATTGGTGTAAAGCGGATGAAGAAACTCCATGCAGACGGGCTTTCGGAATCACTTGATTATGAATCATTTGATACTTGCGTACCATGCCTCGTGGGCAAGATGACTAAAACTCCATTGTCCGGAACAATGGAGCGAGCCACTGACTTATTGGAAATAATACATACCGATGTATGCGGTCCGATGAGTGTTGAGGCTCGTGGCGGGTATCGTTATTTTCTAACCTTCACAACGTAACTAGGGGATTATAAAGATGCTCTACAGGTGTCTCCGAAGGTGTTTGTTGGGTTGGCATAGATCAGGATTAGGATTTGTCACTCCGAGTATCGGAGTGATATCTCTAGGCCCTCTCGGAAATGCACATCACTATAAGCCTTGCAAGCAATGTGACTAAAGAGTTAGTTACATGATGATGCATTACAGAACGAGTCAAGAGACTTGCAGGTAACGAGATTGAACTAGGTATGCTGATACTGACGATCGTATCTCGGGCAAGTAACATGCCGATGACAAAGGGAATAACATATGATGTTATTGGGGTTTGACCGACAAAGATCTTCGTAGAATATGTTGGAACCAATATCAGCATCCAGGTTCCGCTATTGGTTATTGACCGGAGATGTGTCTCGGTCATGTCTACATAGTTCTCGAACCCGCAGGGTCACACGCTTAACGTTCGATGAGATTTTTATTATCAGTTATGTGTTTTGGTGACCTAAGTTTGTTCGGAGTCCCAGATGAGACCACAGACATAACGAGGAGTCTCAAAATGGCCGAGAGGTAAAGATTGATATATTGGAAGGTAGTATTCGGACACCGAAAGGGATCCGAAGTGTATCGGGTACATACCGGAGTACCGGAGGGGTTACCGGACCCCCCCCCCCCCGGGGAAAGATATGGGCCATATGGGCCATGGGAGGGAGGCTAACCAGCCCACAAGGGGCTGGTGCACCCCCCCAAAAGTGATGAGGCCGAATTGGACTAGGGAATGGGGCGCCACCCCCCTTTCCTTCTCCTACTCCCTCTCCTTTCCCCCTTTCCCCCTCCATGAGAAGGAAAAGAAGGGAGGCAAATCCTACTAGGACTGGGAGTCCTAGTAGGACTCCCCCCTTATGGTGCGCCCCCTAGGGCCAGCCTCCTCCCTCTCCCTCCTTTATATACGTGGGCAGGGCACCCATTGGAAACACAACAATTGTTCCAAGCCGTGTGCAGCGTCTCTCTCCATAGTTTGCTCATCCGGTCATAGCGTCGTAGTGCTTAGGCGAAGCCCTTACGCGGATCACATCACCATCACTGTCACCACTCCGTCGTGCTGACAGAACTATCCCTCGACCCTCTACTAGATCAAGAGTTTGAGGGACTCCATCGAGCTGAAGTGTGCAGAACTCGGAGGTGTCGTACATTCGGTACTTGATCGGTTGGATCACGAAGACGTTCGACTACATCAGCTGCATTAATCTAACGCTTCCGCTTTCGGTCCAGGAGGGTACGCGGACACACTCTTCCCCTCTCATTGATATGCATCTCCTAGATAGATCTTGCGTGATCGTAGGATTTTTTTGAAATTGCATGCTAAGTTCCCCAACAGAAGCTGCTGGAGAGCTCCGTTCCACCACCCCAGATGAGGAGCAGGGCTTCCACGCCACCCATGGAGTTTGAGATAAACTCCATGCTTATTGACGAAGAGTAAGGGACACCATCCTCCTTCACTTCTTCTCATTGTAGTATCTTTAGTGTGTTTGCTTGCATTTGTTGACTGATCTCGCTTGTTGTTGTCGACCGGGAGGAAGGGGAGGAGGAGGATCCCTCGTCCACTAATCCAGGCGGCTTAAATGCATGGAGCCGCCAACGACAGTGGAAGGGCACGAGCGCCCCGACACCAAGTGATAGAGGTAACGGTGTCCCGTCTTTCGATGAGATGGTGATTATCGTTTTGGAGGAGTAGACTTTGATGATCCGACTATGAACATGCAAAGATGTCATGCCTTAGCAATGACTAAACCAACTCCGAGAGGTTATTGACCACGTCGGAGCACGATCATCCTGACCACGAAGGTCTATTTCCTGCAAGCAAACGAAGAACAGGAAAGAAACTAAGATTGCAATCTGGATATTGCGAATATAAGATGAAAGCTTTATTGATGAAGGTGGGGTTCTGTGACATCTTTGTATGGTCATTGAACACAAACAAAGTATGCGAAGTTGCAGCTATGGCGAGATTTTAATCTAAACAAAACTCGAAGTCGAAACCACGACCTAAGGGATGTATATATGGAGGAAGAGGGGGTGTGGGATTTTGTGGCCCTTGGAGGAGGGGTCTGAAACCAACCATAACTCTTGTTTCCCCACACATACAGACTCCAAAACAACCTATACTTAAGTATTTCGAAAATACATGGGCCTGGCCAAATAATAAGGTGACACATCACCTAGAATAGCCTCTGGATGAAATTTATGAAGTGGCATCTTGTATATTTCGTCCAAGGCTTCATGCACTCCTTATGGTGGCTTCAAAGTCCTGAAATCATCACTTGTAACTCCGTTCTTGTTCCCCTTGCGCATGCCAACATCTCCATGCTTGGTCTTGCTCCATTGTTCATCCCTCTTATCCATGCCAGTCCCTTCATTTGTAAGAAAAACAAATGTATCCAATTTAGGAAGCATCATATTCTCATGAACATTAGAATCATTATGAAGAAACGAAAGTACCTGATAATTTAATTGGCGTGCGCGAGCTCTAGTAATTGGTCCAGTATGTACAACAACAGGGGTTGTGGGTGTAAAAATGGTATTAATGTCCTCATCATCCTCCCCTTTTTGAAATGAATTCGTCCTCGACAGAAGCTCATCTTCCGCACCCAAATAAGGCTTCAAATCTACAATTTTAAAAGTGGGACTAACCCCAAAATCTGCAGGCAACTCAAGTTTATATGCATTATAATTTATTTTCTCTAACACATTAAAAGGACCATCAACACGTGGCATTAGCTTTGATTTACACAAATTAGGAAATCTATCCTTATGCAAATGTAACCAAACAAGATCTCCAGGTGCAAACACAACATGTTTTCTACCCTTATCTCCAGCAAGTTTATATTTAGCATTCATATGCTCAATGTTTTCCTTAGATAACTCATGCATTTTAAAGATCAATTCAGCATGTTGTTTAGCATCAAAATTAACCTTCTCTGAAGATGGAAGAGGCAACAAATCAATGGGAGTACAAGGTAGGAAACCATACACAATTTCAAAAGGGCACATCTTAGTAGTAGAATGCAACGAACGATTATAAGAAAATTCAATATGAGGTAAGCATTCTTCCCACATTTTCTTACTATTCTTCAAAACAGCCCTAAGCATAGTAGACAATGTTCTATTGACTACTTTAGTTTGACCATCAGTTTTGGGGTGACAAGTAGTACTAAAAAGCAGTTTAGTCCCCAACTTAGCCCATAAACATCTCCAAAAGTGGCTAAGAAATTTATTATGATGATCTGAAACAATAATATTTGGCACACCATGCAAGCGAATAATTTAAGAAAAGAACAAACCAGGAACATTAACAGCATCATCGCTTTTATGACATGGTATAAAGTGTGCCATTTTTGAGAATCTATCCATGACAACAAATATGCTATCCCTCCCCTTCTTTGTTGAGGTAAACCTAAAACAAAGTCCACAGATATATCCTCCCAAGGAACACTAGGTACAGGGAAAGGCATATATAAACCATGAGGATTGAGTCGTGACTTATCTTTTGACATGTAGTGCAGCGAGCAACAAAATGCTCAACATCCCGTCTCATCTTTGGCCAAAAGAAAAGTGTAGGAAGTACGTCCTCCATCTTCTTCATGCCAGAGTGTCCCATTAATCCTCCTCCATGCGCATCCTGCAACAACAACACCAAATATTTTGAAGTCAAGTTATGAAAGCAATTTTTCGTTACCCTTCTTGTGTTTAATGACATAAGGGAAAGTCTCAATGAATTAAACCCATTTAGCATGTCTACGATTCAATTTAGCTTGACTTCTAATATGTTTCAAGGATTCATGATCATAATGTATAACAAATTGTTTGGGCCATAAATAATGTTGCCATGTCTGTAAAGTCCGAACAAGAGCATATTACTCTTTATCATAAGTAGAATAATTCATATTAGGACCACACAATTTTTTAGAAAAATATGCAACAGGTTTGCCATCTTGTAATAACACACCTCCTAATCCAATTCCACTAGCATCGCATTCAAGCTCGAAAGTCTTATTAAAATCAGGAAGTTGGAGTGAAGGAGCATGTGTCAATTTATCTTTCAATCAGGAAGTTGTAAGCTCGTTGAGAGTTGCAACAATGGTGCTGAAATCCCTCACAAAACGCCTATAAAAACCAGCGAGGCCAAGGAAACTCCTGACTTGTGTCACCGTTTTGGGCTGCAGCCAACTCTCAATAGCTTCAATCTTGGCTTTATCAACTTCAATTCCCTGTGGAGTAACAACATAACCAAGAAAAGATACTCGGTCAGTGCAAAAGGTGCACTTCCCAAGGTTACTAAACAAACATGCATCACGTAAAGCAATAAAAACAACACGTAAATGTTCCAAATGTTCCTCCAAAGATTTGCTATAAATCAGTATATCATCAAAATAGACTACCACAAATCATCTAATGAAAGCACGTAAAACTTTGTTCATTAATCTAATGAAAGTACTAGGTGCATTAGTTAACCCAGAAGGCATGACTAACCACTCATATAAACCAAACTTAGTTTTAAATGCCGTTTTCCATTCATCTCCCAATTTCATACGAATTTGATGGTATCCACTACGAAAATCAACTTTGGAGAATATTGTAGAGCCACTCCATTCATCAAGGATATCATCTAGCCTAGGAATAGGATGATGATAACGAAGAGTAATATTATTAATGCCTCTACAATCAACACACATACGCGATGTACCATCCTTTTTCGGCACTAGAATAATAGGAACAACACAAGGACTAACGGATTCACGTATATAACCTTTGTCGAGCAGCTCCTGGACTTGATGAACAATCTCCTTTGTCTCCTCTGGATTGGTGCGGTATGGTGCATGGATGGGTAGCGAAGCACCGGGAATTAAGTCAATCTGATGCTCAATCCCTCGAATAGGTGTTAATCCCGGTGGCACGTCTTGTGGAAAGACGTCAGTGAACTCCTGCAAAATGTTAGTAATAGAAGGAGGCAAAGAGGCAAGCATGTCCTCTAATGAAAATAATGCGTCTTTGCACACGAAAGCATAGCAAATAGATTTGCTGAAATCTAGATCATCAATATCAGATTTGGTGGCAAGTAAACATGCACTTTCCAATTTAATTTCAGAAGCAACACTAGATGGTTTATTATTAAGCTTCATTTGTTGCTCAAATTATTTTGCCACAATTTTATTTTCACTCTTATTTTTCTCCTGTTTTTCTTTGTTAGATCTATTAATATCATCTTTCAAAATGGAATCAGGAGACATAGGAAGCAAAGTAATATGGTTATCCTTATGAACAAGAGTATACTGATTGTTTCTACCATGGTGTACAGAATTTTTATCAAATTGCCATGGTCTACCAAGTAATAACGAACATGCTTGCGTGGGTACCACATCACAATCAACATAATCAGCATATGTAGAGATACTAAAATGCACACAAACAGTACGTGTGACCTTAACCTTGCGGCTGTTGTTGAACTATTGGATGTAGTAAGGATGTGGATGTGGTCTTGTGGTGCGAGATAGCTTCTTCGCTATCTCCATGCTAGCCAAGTTATTACAGCTCCCTCCATCTATGATGACACGAACAGAACATTCCTTCACAACTCCCTTTGTAAGGAACACATTATGCCTTTGATTTTGCTCATCTTGTGTGACCTGCACACTCAAAACACGTCGAGAAACTAAACATTTATACCTGTCAGCATATTCAGGAGCCATCTAGTGCGTCTCATGTTCAGAATCATCTCCACCGTGTTCTTCACGTGTAATAAGAGCCAAAGTCTCCTCATCATAGTCACTAGTGGACTCATACCCACCATCCTTAGTAGCAATCATCACACGCTCTGATCTGCATTCTCTTGGATAATGACCTCTTCCCTTACAACGACGACAAATAATATCACTTGTGTGCCCTGTTGATGCCATGGAAGAAGAGGAGCTTTGTGCAGGCCTGGCAGGTGTGCTCTTGGAAGCTAGTGGTGGTTGTGCCTTCTTTCTTGTATCACGGCTAGAGGTGGCAACTGATGGAGGTGCTGGTGCTGTGGAAGTAGAAGATGCACGCGGTGTCCATGATGAAGGTCGACCTGCAGAAAAGTTGGTTCGCGCCAATGCTTGTCGATCCTGCACTTCATGTTCAGCTTTACAAGCAAGATGGAATAAACGAGTGATATCATTATACTCCTTATACTCTAGAATGGTCTGAATATCTCTATTTAACCCACCCATAAAACGGGCAAGCATAGCTTCATTCTCCTTAACAATACCACATCTAATCATGCCAGTTTGTAACTCCTGATAATATTCTTCTACAGTATTTTTTCCTTGTCTTAAGCATTGCAATTTTTGAAGTCATTCGCGTTCATAGTATGGTGGAACCCTACGAGTACACATAGAAGTTTTAAAAGCAGCCCAAGTAGCTGGAATAGGATATGATCTACAATATTCAGACCACCATACACATGCAAAACTCGTGAAAGCACAAATAGCAGCAGCAACACGTCTCTCCTCGGGATATTGTAAACATGTAAAACGTTGTTCAGTTTCTAACTCCCAAGTAAGATATATATCAGGAACATATCTACCCTCAAATGGTGGAATATTCAATTTCAGTTTAGGAAGATGGTCATGATCTCGTACCTGAGCTGGTAATGCAGCCCTACCATTGTGATTATTTGCATGTGGATGACCTGGTGCTGGTGGTTGCACGTAGTTCAGATTTTGATCAACCTCATCCTCGTAATCGCCCGCATAATCGTGCTCCTCAGTGGTAGCAGCAGGAGCTATAGAAGCATCAACAGTAGGTGCAGCGGCACCGGAAGTTTGACCAGGTTCAAGGGGAATGCGCGGTGCTCATCCCACTTGATTTGGAAGGCGACGTTGTTGTTGTTGTTGTTGTTGTTGTTGTAGAGATGCGATAGGTGTAGCCGATGGTGGTGGTGGAAGACGCTCTAGCAATTCATTAAACTTGTTATCGAGCTTTGTTTCGAACGTCTTCTCAATGCCATCTATCTTCTCCATGGCCCCTTCAAATCTGTTTAGCACATGTTGCACCTGTCAACTCATCATTTGCTGAAATTTATCATGTAGCTGTTTGTTCGTCATGTTCTCCCAATCAGTCTCATCCGCTTGTGATCCTGCCATGGTTAGCGGCAATAGAAACACACAAGAATATGATCCTACAAACTACTACAAAGTGGTCGTGGTGGTGGTGTGTCACAAATCCGTCAAGAAAATCTTAAATTCCTACTAGTTCTTACCCAGCAGCAGGTGGTGATCGGCAACCATTGTAGTCAAAACTCTCAAAGCTTAGATAGAGCAATTATGAGGGAGAGTCAAACACATGACGTAGATGTATGTGGAGCTAGGAAGGCTTATAATATGGTAGCAAAAAGGGTCAGCAATAATCAAATCAGAGATGCAAAGGTGAATAAACGATCAATGACGATACTGTGATGGTCCTAGGCTAGACCGTACTAGAGATGGGAGCCTAGACATGAGCAAAATCACGGCGCGACACGTAACCAAGGGAGGAGGACTCTCTGAATTTTTTTTCTTTTTTTGCACTTTTTTGCACTTTTCTTCCTCTGTTTTTTGCTCCGCAACAAGTTTTTTTCGAAAAAGTCTACAAATGGTCTAAAAACTGCCTAGCCAGAATTTTCCAGACTTAGTTGTTTTTTGAAACCGGAACTATTTTTCTACTGCGGGTAACATGGAAGTTCGGGAATCCTACTCTGTCACGACTTGGAGTATGGCGTGATCTGGAAATCAAAAACAAAGCAACAAATACTGGACTCGGACTGGTGGCGGAGATGAATCTGGTGGAACTCAGACTGGTGGTTGTATAAGGCGATGGTATATCTGCACTCGGATTTGTGGTGGTATATGGCAATGGTATATGTGCACTCGGATTGGTGGTTGTATATGGCAGCGGTGATGTATATGGTGGGGTGGTGGTATATGGCAATGATGATGACGATGGTGTGGCGGCGGCGTGACAACCTGTGAACAAAACAGGAAATTCTAAGGGACTAGACGCTAAGACCAGCAACTCGACACGATGATGCAACCGCAGATTCAATAAAGCAAAACTCTAAAAAGACTATGCAAAGGCTCAGATTGGTTCGGATATGATGAACTAACCCTGCTTTTTTTGGCTTTTTTGTGGACTATAGGTATGAAGAACATACTCGGCCTAAACTATGAAAAACTATAAAGTCTCACTGAGCAACCTGGAAATCTGATACCACACTTGATATAGGCAAAGGTGTCCCATCTTTTGATGAGATGGTGATTATCGTTTCGGAGGAGTAGACTTTGATGATCTTACTACGAATGTGCAAAGACGTCGCGCCTTAGCAAACTCTAAACCAACTCCGAGAGGTTATTAGCCACGCTGGAGCACGATGAACCTGACCACGAAGGTCTATTTCCTACAAACAAATGAAGAACAGGCAAGAAACTAAGATTGCAATCTGGATATTGTGAATATAAGATGAAAGCTTTATTGATGAAGGTGGGGTTCTCTGACGTCTTTGTCTGGTCATTGAACACAAACGAAGTATGCGAAGTTGCAGCTATGGTGAACTTTAAATCTAAGGAAAACCCAAAGTCTAAACAATGCCCTAAGGGTTGTATATATGAAGGAAGAGGGGGGAATTTCGTGGTCCTTGTAGGAGGGGTACGAAACGAACCACAACTATTGTTTCCCCACACATACGGACTCTAAAAACAGCCTATACTTAAGTGTTTCGAAAATACATGGGCCTGGCCCAATAATAAGGTGACAAAACACCTAGAATAGCCTCTGGACGAAATTTATGAAGTGGCATCTTGTATATTTCGTCCAACGCTTCATGCACTCCTTATGGTGGCTTCAAAGTCCTGAAAATAATCACTTGTAACTCCGTTCTTGTTCCCCTTGCGCATGCCATCATCTCCATGCTTGGTCTTGCTCCAGTGTTCATCCCTCTTATCCATACCAAGCCCTTCATTTGTAAGCAAAACAAATGTATCCAATTTAGGCAGCATCATATTCTCATGAACATTAGAATCATTACCAAGAAACGGAAGTACCTGATAATTTAATTGGCGTGCGCGAGCTCTAGTAATTGGTCCAGTATGTATAGCATCAGGGGCTTGGGGTGTAACAATGGTACTGATCTCCTCATAACAAAGCCCCCAGCTCAGCTCCCGGCCCGAAGGCGCAGAGGAGATTCCTCCTGCCGGGGATGACAGTGGTGAGCTCCCCTTCATTGAGGCCAAAGGAAGAGAGGAGACCTCCCAAGACGAGCCCCTTTGGGAGGAGCTCGTCCCGCCCGTTGTTGGAGTCGATGGATCCCCACCAAAGGTACCCACGGAAGAGTCCCCCCAGGACGACGTCATGGTTCTTGAGGGATGAGATGGCAATCCTGGCCCGGCAGCTGATGCTGCCGGGGAAACTGAACCTCCTGCCCGGCAAGCCTCCCCTGGTAACTTATCTGCTTTTCCTCTCATGTTTTCTCTTGTCAGTTTGCTTTGTATCCCTGATCCTGTATTCTTGCTGTTGATTGCTGGATCTGCTCGCAACCCCTTTGAGCGAAGAGCCAGATCTGTTGGAGGAGGTGTCCATCATAGGGAAGGATGCAGCGGAGGAGGCCACCAAGATTGCTGCCATGGAGGAGCAGGATCATGCCGCCGAGGGTGTCTTGCGGCCCCTGAACGAGCCTGGGAAAACCCTTGGCAGCACGTCAGGGTCGGGGCTTGTAATTGAAGAGAAGATACCGTTCCAAACCATGGCCCCTTCCTTCATTTGGCACCTGGGAGGAGGTCCCGCCGCCTTCTTCGAGCAACCTAGCATTGGTGCTCATGCAGCCTGGACCTGGAGCCCCCGGCTCATCAATGGCGATGAGCGTAGGACATGATGAAGAGCTTCAGCGCATCTTGGCATCACTGTACCAAGGAATCGAAGAGGTGGACGACTCCGTCGCCATTGCCATGGACTTATCCTTCATGGAGTCTGTGCCAATGGGCCCCAAAGAGATGCGGGAGCGCCATAGCCGGAAGTGGCAAGAGGTGAAGGAGCAGAGCCAGTATGCCAACAGGGTGGACCGGAAGCTGAAGGATAAGGGAATCGAATTGTGTGACTGACACGACAAGCAGTTCAAGGTTCTCCTGAGGAAGCAGCAAACAATCTTGATGATGGAGGAGGACGTCATCACCCGGGAGGCGTGCCTGGCGGAGTGCAAGGCGCTCCTCGATGCCAGAGAGCAAAGCATTGCTCTCCGGGAGGAGAAACTTGAAGCCGCTCTCCGTGCCAAGGAGCACAACCTGGAGGCTCTCGTGCAGCATTGCACCAAAGAACTGGGGGACAAACACCAAGCTGCCTTGGATGCTCTCACTGTCGACTCTCATGCATAGTTGAAGAAGCTTACCGACAACCTTGCTGCCGCTTCTACCGCCAAGGCGGTCCTTGACTAGCAAGTGGCTGAGCTAATGGAGAAGCTTTCCGGGATTGCCAAGAAGGTCTCAATCCTCAAGGAGGAGGTGCAGAAAGTAGAGTCTCTTTTGAAGGACTCACAATTGTAGCTCTCCTCCAAGAGCCAAGGCCTCGAGACTGCCAATGGCACCATTGAAGATCTGAAGGCCCGGGTCAGCTCCTTGGAGGGCTCAATGGAGTCCATCTTTGGAGGAGCAGCAACTGTCGAAGGATCTGGACACCGCCAGGCGCCTCTGGAAGGTCGCAGAGGACAAGCTAAAGAACCACTCCGATCAAGTTGACATCTAGATCAAACGCGTGATCGACATCGCCGACCGCCTTACTTCTTAGACAACGGTGATGGGCATGGAGGGGTCGGCCTACTCGGCCAGCAAGTAGGAAGCCCCCAGGGCCAAGCTGGGGGTTTTCTTCAATGAGTTGATCGCCAAGCTGAAGGCGCACGAGGATCGAAGAGCTGGCCGCTTCAAGGCTGAATCCTGGAGGCTTGCCCGCAACTCCCTCTTCATGGTCTTGAGCAACATCGCTTGCCACCACCCATACCTCGACCTTGATGATGGTTTAAGGAAGCTGCCACGAGGTGCCAATGTTTCCGTTGCCGAGGAAAAGGCCACTCCCTTCGCCGACAGGGTTCTCCATGTGCGAGCCCGGCAAGCCCTTCCTTGAGTTACCCCCCGCTACTGTTTGGTTCTGTAATCAAAACAATGATGCATGTCCTGTGATCAGACTTCTTTCTATTTATGCTCTATGTGGAGCTTAATACTTTTGATTAGCCTGAATTGCATGTTTACCCCTCTTGAGTTTTATGCATGAAGTGTTCGTGTGATTAGTCTTTATTGCACATTCAGGCTGCCTGCCGGTATCATATTGCTGCAATGGTCGTAAGGGTCTGGCCCTTAATAGTTATTTTGGCATGGATGTGTTCCGATTGGTTTTTCCTCAGTAGTTTCCGATGAAGCCACTCGCTCCGCGAGCAGGCTCTGATCGGAACAAGGATGCAAACAAGAATCTAATAGAGGTACCATCTTGTGAAAGATTTAGCCGCACAAACACTTCGGTACTCAAGGGGTAAACAAAGAATATATATCAAAAAGGACATGTAATAATGTGTGGATGACATGAACATAGCTTTTATCTGTGCCTCCAGCCATTGTTTTCTGCCATGGCCGCTTGTCGGGCAAGTAGGCTTTGGGAAAGATGGTGTCGTACGTGCATTTATTTCCAGCCCCCGGCAGGGGTCGGTCAAATCCATATATATCTCATAGGCGGCAGGATACGGTGCTGGGCACGACGAGTCTCTCTCCCCTTCTCTTCACGCCTTTCTTGAACAATACGATTGCCATTGGCACAAAAGTCATGCCAACGTGGACGGCCTTTCCAGAGCATACTTGCTAGGGCATCGATCAACGGATTAGCACCGGCGCTCCACTTCAGACCTGCCTACACAGGGTAAGTACTGAATCGAGTGTCGCACGAGCTCATCGACATTGATGACTCTAAAACCTGGAGTAGCTCGATTGTCAAAAAGCAAAAGTGGCAGAGAGGGAGAGAGAAACCCTGTTCCTCGGTGTACCACCCTCCTCCCCGAACGGAGTTCGCGGTGCACCCATGCTGCCTGATCCGCCCCGGGCGGTCTTGTCTCTTTATTTGTCGGCTTCTGCCGTTGCCGTGGCCATGATGGAAAGAGGCGATGGAGTTCGGATAGGACTGGAGGGGGAGCGATGTCGTCCTCCCACTCCGTTCCTCCCCCCGACCCCGCCTTCTCTCAGGCGCCATTCAATAATGACGTTGTTGACGAAGCAGGTGATGAAGATGACGCAATGCTCATGCTCTCGGGTTCGCGCAAGTGATCCCCTTACCTGGCGCACCAAAGATGTCATGGGAAACCATGGCCACCTATGGGGGCAAATAGCCCCTTTTGGTTCAACGGGGGGATGGGCATGTTTCACAAACAACGGAGAAGCGTAACATAGCACTGCAGAGATCACACAGGTTCTTTTAGCCAGGTTCGGGCCGCTGCGAGGCGTAAAACCCTACTCCTGCTTTGGTGGATTGATGGTAGAAAGGCGTAGTGCTCTTGCCCGGCAAGGTTGCCTCGAGGCAAGAGTGGCTACATGCGTATGAGTGTGTGGGGGTCCGAATCGTTTCTATGGTTGCCATGGGCCTCATTTTATAGATCAAGGGTCACCATAGTGGCAAATCAGTCTTTATGTACTGATTAGATAGCAAACAGTGTTATCGTACCTAACTCTACAGGCTGATAGAGCACATTAAATTCATCGCTCAGTGTCACATCATAGCTTGCTCGGCAGGTCCTGCCGGGCTATTTTTCCAGCTTCACGCCTGCTTGCTTGACACATCTCAGGACGGGTGCCGCTTGGAGGTATTTCTGCAGGAAGTGGCTGCCATGTGCCAGAGAGCAGCCACTTAGTCACTTAGGAGCTTGACACCGCACTGATCGACGACGTGCGTCGCTGTGGGGTGGTGAGGTGGAGTGGTTTGCCTCCATGAGACTGGTAAGCCTGCCGGGGCGATCTTTGGAGGCTCGCTTCCAGGGTAACCCCAACCTCACCAGGCTCGCCTACCCGGCAAGGGAGGTTCTTATTATAGTGGAATCTTGTCTTTCTATCTAGTCTTGGTCTTCTTGATCCGCATGTTGGTCCTTCAAAGAACTGATCCTTTGTGTCTTGATCTGATCTTGGAGTTGTAATCTTGCTCTTTGGCCTGTGCACGGTCTTGCCCTCCGTGCATGGGTCAGGGGAAAACATGTGCCCCTGTATGTGTTCCCCGACACAGATCTCTTCCTCCATACCTTCAGCAGGGCTCTAGTGCCTTTTTCATCGTATTTCCTAGCGCGTGGCACTATTCCCAGTATTTCAATAGCTCATCGATTTCAGCGCAGCTCCGCTTAAATGGAGGCCCTTGATGCTCAGCCTCACCATTGAATACATCTCCATGGTTTCTCCACGGGTCGTCCTTCTCAAGCTATCTTCGATGCCCCATGTACATTATTTTCCCAAAGCCACCTTCTTTCGATGACGTTAGCTGTTGAGACGTCATATCATCCATGCACCGCGTGCATCCGCAATATTCGTGTCACACCTGGCCTGCGACATATTCGTAACCGAGATAGCCGTGCACCTTCATGATCAGCGTGACTCTCATATTGAAATACTTGCCTTAATGGCATCCCATGTCTTGGCCGGTGTTTTCCATAATGTGTCCAACTCCTCTTGAAATAGACCAGATACAGATTAATATTATTTCCTAGTTATTTCGGCCTTTGAATCAGCATGCTCATGTGTATGCATTTTGACTTCATGCTACGGTTGGTGTTCTGGTTGCCAAATGGATTCATGCCACCGGTACACGCGCCAAGCACGATGTTCCTTACATCACATGTGAAATATCGATATTCGCCATTGAACGATCACCACTGGCTTGCATCCGTGAGGTGTCTCAGCTTCGGATCATCTCCATCATCGGGGATTGTCCTGTCAGTGTGCCAATGCATGAGCTTTGCTTCCTTGGGATCTACAAATTAATGTTGTAGACGGGGATTGATCGGTGTGTACCAAACAACTTTCTGGGGATATTTCTTTCTGGCCTTCTTGTATCGAGAAGCATCGCACACCGAACAGTTGGTTTTTTCTGCGTGCTCCTTCCGATAAATTATGCAATCATTGATGCATGCATGGTATCTAACGTACGGAAGATCAAGAGGGGGCATGGTCTACTTGGCCTCATCCACACTATTAGGACATAGATTCCCCGCGAGAAGAACATCCTTTAGGTATTTGAGAAGCTCATCAAGGCTAGTTTCGGTCCATATGTTTTTAGCCTTCGTCTTCAGAAGTTTGAGCGTGAAACTCAAGCGGGTCACCTCGGGATCACAAGCATTATACAATGGAGTGTTCGAGTCTACCGCCCGTTGCTCTAGCTCTGTCAGTACTCATCTCCTTGCGAAGCAGTTCTTGAACATGAGGGTCCCGCATGATTGAACTTAGTAGCAATGAAGTCTGCAGCATGTAGTCCATATTTTATTCGCCGCCATTTCTGGCCTCTTCTCTGCCGCCATTTCTGGCCTCTTCCCCGCGGCCATGTCCGGCCCCTTCTGCACCCCCATTATCCGTCATCTCTTCGTCTTGCCCCGTGTCATCATTGCATTCCCCATTGGCGTCCTCATCATCATACTCATCATCTTCAATTATTCACCGAGTATAGACATCCATGAAACTAGTCATGGTCAGGTGTGCCATCAAACGACCATCCTCATACACTACAAAAAAAGACACATCTGTGACATTTTGGGCCGAAGGAAATTTTTCTGTCATACTTATGACACTTCCATGACGATAATTGTGACAAAACCCGGTGTCATTATACATGTTGTGGGCTCCTACTTCTATGACAAAAAATCATGACCGAAAATGGTCTTTTCGTCCTGGGAGGGCCGGAGACGCAGCTGCATGACATTCTATGGGCCGTCCATGACAGAAAAAACCATGGTAGAAGCGAGGGCGAGGAAAATTTCGGGGAGTTCCCGGTTACTGTGGGTGGTCGGGGGCCAAGCGATGCGCGTTTCTCTTATACACATACACGCGTGTGTGCGAGGCATTGGGCTCTAACTGAACCCGAGCGAGGCGTTGGGCTCTAACTGAACCCGAGCGAGGCGTTGGGCTCTAACTAAACCCGAGCGAGGCGTTGGGCTCTAGCTGAACCTGAGCGATTGCACTAGCTACGTTACTGAACTCGAGTGATTCCTTCACTACTGCTGCTAACTGAAGTTGATTGATGCTGCCTCTGGATGAACAGTGAGAGTTGCTGGGTGGGTTTGGATGAATAGTTCCTGGTGGGGGTGGATGAACAGGACCCCGTGGTGTTGCCACTGGATGAACAGGACCCCAATCGATCAAGCCGGTTGGGGCTGGATGAACAAGACGACCCCATGGAGGGCTGGATGACAGTAGACAGTGGAGGGCTGGATGAATAGTAGCCCGTGGAGGGGTGGTTGAACAGGAGCCTGTGGAGAGGGCTGGTTGAACAGTAGCCGGTGGAGTAGCACGCGGTGGAGGTTGGATGAACACGAGCCCGTGGATGAACAGTCGCAGGTGGAGGCTGGAGGAGGTCGACGATGGATGAACAGTAGCCCGTGGAGGCTGGAGGGGGTCGACAGTGGAGATGAACAGTATGCCGTGGAGTCTCATTTTGCGGTACGCCGCACCCCTCCCGACGAACAGGACCCCTGTATCGACCGTAGCTCTCCAACACAAGTCCGTTTCCTCTGTTTTGCGGTACCCGATACCCCTCCTGATCAACAGGACCCCGTTTCGACCGGAGGAGGTCCAACACAAGTCCGTTTCCTTCGTTTTGTAGTACGCCAGACCCCTCCCAATGAACAGGTTCCCGTTTCAACCATGGCCGGTCGAACACAAGGCCGTTTCCTCCATTCCGCGGTATGCGAGGGCTCGTTTTCATCGGCTGTTCCGTCCAAGCCGGTTGGCTCCCACACGTTCCGTTGCCTCCCGATGAGCACGACGCATTCCATTGCCTCCCCATGAACACGACGACGACACAGTTTCTCCGTTCCGACCCATCCATGTACACGAGCCCTGGCCATATGTATGCGTGAGTAGGCGTTCGAGACCCCGCCCGTATGTACATACGTGGCCGTATTTTCATTCTTGCACACTGGCCGATGTATGTACGTGTACATGCTACATGCGCGCCTCTACTACAACACGTGCGTGCTCTACATCGACCAGTATGTGCGTACAAGTTCGCGACTAGAATGACAATGCCACGTACGCTTCGACCAGGTGGGTCCCGACATTCAGGCACTTCCTTGCGTGTGAAGATATAGCTGGTGGGCCCTAGCAGTCAGGGGGCGAATCGTTTTTTATGCCCGGACGCACTTCCTTGCATGCGAAGATGTAGCTGGTGGGTCCCAGCAGTAAGGGGGAAACGTTTTTCACGAAATACGGTGGCCCAACCGGTGGGTCCCCGTTGTCAGGTGCAGGAATATTTATTTTGCGCATAATAAGGAGGCACTTCTTTGCGGCTGCCGTGGACCCACTTGTCAGCCTCTCCACGTACAACACTCTTCCGATGGAAGTCGGTCATTGACCACATTGACCGCGCCGCGCCGAGAGAACCAAGGCGGTGGACGACGGCGAGGCGTAGGAAGGGGACGACGCGGAGCCAAGGAAGACGCGGAAGTGGATGCCCATGCGGAGAGCGGTACGAGGGTTCACTGGTTCGGCTGCAGTGTGAGACTACCATCGCCGTAGAATAACAGGGGGTGTTGGTCAGTGGAGGGATGGCTTGGCCAGCGGTGGGAGTAGTAGGGGGCGGTGAGGCCTCCGCGGCATCGCAGCCGGCCACGGGAGGCAGGAGCACGAGGCACGACCAGCGCTGGTTTGGGCGGCTGGAGCAAGAAGACCAGATGTTGAAGAAGCACTAAGG
Source organism: Triticum urartu (assembly GCF_003073215.2). Lineage (NCBI taxonomy): Eukaryota > Viridiplantae > Streptophyta > Magnoliopsida > Poales > Poaceae > Triticum > Triticum urartu. The sequence goes on from NC_053024.1 coordinate 328,886,111, forward strand.
CCGTTAGATGGACATCGTACGGTCACTAGAGCTAGAATCGTGCACATTGACTAAGTTTACAAAGCCCTCCGTCCCCGTCAACTTAGTAGGCCCACAAGTCATCCTCCACTATACTGGGTCCCAGCTAGCAGGGGGAGTATTCATTTTTTTGTGCGTAATAAGGAGGCAGTTCCTTGAGTGCGAAGATATAGCTGGTGGGTCCGAGCTGTCAGCGGGAGTAACATTTTTTTCACGAAATACAAAGGCCCTTTCGGTGGGTCCCAGATGCCAGGTGGAGGAATCATTATTTTGCGCATAATAAGGAGGCATTTCCTTGCGTGCGGTCGTGGACCCAGCTATCGGCCTCTCGACGTACAGTCCACTTCAGATGCATGTCGATCGTTGACCACGTTGAACAGGCCGCGCCGGGAGCACCAGGGCGGTGGACGATGGCGAGGCCTAGGAAGGGAACGACACGGAGCCAGGGATGACTCGTCAGTTGTTTCCCACGCGGAGGGGAGTACGACCGTACGAGGGTTTACTGGTTCATCCGCCATCGCCGGAGAATAACAGCAGGTGTGGGTGTGTAGAGGGATGGCTAGGCCAACGATGGCCGTACAGTGGGGCGGTGAGGCCTGCGTGGCAGCACGGCCGGCCTTGGGAAGGAGGGAGCAGGCAATCCCGCCGGCGCTTGTTTGAGCAGCTGCAGCAGGAAGAGCAAAGATTGAAGAAGCATAACGGCCGTTGGATTGACATCCAACAGTCACTGCTTGTGCGTCAACCTTTTTTGTAGGAAAGCCTCAAATTTGTGGAAAACAGCATACAACCCATCTGCCATTATTTCTAATAATTTACAGCCCATTTGCTAATTCTTAAAGTTTTTTTGGAGCCCATATTCTTTTTGTTAGCATTACAGCCCATATTGTGGCCACAGTTAAAAAATTATATGAAATTTTGCATATTTCGGTGCGGTCCGAACTGTCTTTAATCCTGAAATTTCGAGCCACATTCAAACTGATTTTAAAAATAAATGTATATCAATATAAAATCCAACAAATTGTCCACAGATAAAAATAAATGCAATTTAAAATCTCGAAATGAAAAAAAAGAAATTTGAAACTAATTGCCGGTTTGAAGTGTTTTAAAAATGTACAGCCCATTTCTCAATACTGATAGGCCATTTTCTCGGCCAGCCGAATGAAGCTCTCCTCATCTTGGAAGATTCGTAGCCCAAGAGGCCTGACAAAGCGACTTGGCAAATCACAAAAAAAACTGGGTTGTGGCCGTCGACCCAGCTGCGGCCATGGACCCAGTTGTCAGCCCCTCCACATACAGTACTCTTCCGATGGAAGTCGGTCGTTGACCACACTGACCACGCCGCGCCGAGAGCACCAAGGCGGTGGACAACGACGAGGCCTAGGAATGGGATGACGCGGAGCTGGGGAAGACTGTAAGTGCATCTAGTGCCACCCCTAGTTGGTTCACCCCCCCTCTAGTCGATATAACGCACTTTCAAAGACGCGGCAGTGGATGTCCACGCGGAGAGGAGTACGGGGGTTCACTGGTTCGGCTGCGGTGTGAGGCCGCCATCGCCGCAGAATAACAAGGGGTGTGGGTGAGTAGAGGGATGGCCTGGCCAGCGGTGGAAGTAGTAGGGGGTGGTGAGGCCTCCGCGGCATCGCAGCCAGCCACGGAAGGCAGGAGCACGAGGCACGACCGGCGCTGGTTTGGGCGGCTGGAGAAAGAAGACCAGAGGTTGAAGAAGCACTACGGCCGTTGGATGAACATCGTACGGTCACTGGAGCTAGAATCATTCATATTGACGAAGTTGACAAAGGCCTCCGTCCCCGTCAACTTAGGTGGCCCACAAGTCAGCCTCCCACTATTGTGGGTCCCAGCTAGCAGGGGTATTCATTTTTTTGTGCTTAATAAGGAGGCACTTCCTTGCGTGCGAAGATATAGCTGGTGGGTCTGACCTGTCAGTGGTGGGAACATTTTTTCGCGAAATACACAGGCCCTTCCGGTGGGTCCCAGCTGTCAGGTGGAGGAACACAAACCCACTCCCTATCGATGATAGCTTTCCTAATGAACAATTAGCTGTCATAAATGCTTCTCGTACTGCTCCATGGTATGCTGATTTTGCTAATTATATTGTTGCTAAATTTATACCACCTAGTTTCGCATACCAGCAAAAGAAAAAGTTCTTCTATGATTTAAGACACTACTTCTGGGATGACCCACATCTTTATAAAGGAGTAGATGGTGTTATTAGACGTTGTGTACCTGAGCATGAACAAGAATAGATCCTACGCAAGTGCCACTCCGAGGCTTATGGAGGACACCATGCTGGAGATAGAACTGTGCATAAGGTATTGCAATCCGGTTTTTATTGGCCTACTCTCTTCAAAGATGCTCGTAAGTTTGTCTTGTCTTGTGATGAATGTCAAAGAATTGGTAATATTGGTAGACGTCAAGAAATTCCTATGAACTATTCACTTTTTATTGAACCATTTGATGTTTGGAGCTTTGATTATACGGGACCTTTTCCTTCCTCTAATGGGTATACTCATATTTTAGTTGCTGTTGATTACGTTACTAAGTGGGTAGAAGCTATTCCAACTAGTAGTGCTGATCATAACACCTCTATTAAGATGCTTAAAGAAGTTATTTTTCCGAGGTTTGGAATCCCTAGATATCTAATGAATGATGGTGGTTCACATTTTATTCATGGTGCTTTTCGTAAAATTCTTGCTAAGTATGATGTTAATCATAGAATTGCATCTCCATATCATCCATAATCTAGTGGTCAAGTAGAACTTAGCAATAGAGAGCTTAAATTAATTTTGCAAAAGTCTGTTAATAGATCTAGAAAGAATTGGTCCAAGAAACTTGATGATGCGTTATGGGCTTATAGAACTGCATATAAAAATCCTATGGGTATGTCTCCATATAAAATGGTTTATGCTAAAGCATGTCACTTACCTCTTAAACTAGAACATAAGGCATATTGGGCTATTAAACAGCTCAACTATGACTTTAAACTTGATGGTGAGAAGAGACTTTTTGACATTAGCTCATTGATGAATGGAGAACCCAGGCCTACGAGAATGCCAAACTGCTTATAGAAAAGGTTAAAAGATGGCATGACAAAAGGATACAAAAATGCGAGTTTAATGTAGTTGATTATATATTGTTATACAACTCTCGTTTAAGATTTTTTGCAGGAAAACTCCTCTCTAAATGGGAAGGTCCTCACGTCATCGAGGAGGTCTATTGTTCTGGTGCCATAAAAATCAACAACTTCGAAGGCACAAATCCGAAGGTGGTGAACGGTCAAGGAATCAAACATTATATCTTAGGTAATCCTATAAATGTTGAAGCTAATGTTATTGAAACCGTAACCCTGGAAGAATACATAAGGGACACTTTCCAGAACGTCTCAGACTCCGAAAAGGAATAGGTACGCGGTCTGGTAAGTAAACCGACTACAAAACAGTTCTAATGACAATTTTTCTCCATTTTGGAATATTTAAGAAAATAGGAAATTAGAAGAAGACCGGAAAGGACATGAGGCTCCCATGAGGGTGGAAGGTGTGCCCTACCCCCCTGGGCGCGCCCCCTGCCTCGTGGGCACCTCGTGTGCTCTCCGAACTCTGTTTTCTTGCATGATACTTCTTTTGGTCGGTAAAAATTCATTATATAATCTCCCGAAGGTTTTGACCACTGTGCCACGCAAAAATCCTTTATTTTTGTTTCGAGCTGTTTCTACTGCAGATTTAGAGCAAGATGTCTTCTCAAGAGTCAGTCGGGGAGAGTCGGGTGTCCCATCTGACACCGGGGCCAAGAGCAAACATCAATGCTGACCACTTTGGGCCATCAACCGAGGAAGAGATGGAGGGTGACTTGAAAAGGATAGATGTCATGGAAGAGGATGAAGAAGTTACTTATCATTTCCGAGCCGGATTCACGATGGGGGAACTACAGAGCTCAGCTATTCCAAACTCGGTCATCCATTCAAATGTTAGAATTCTTTCTTATGAAAATATGAAAAAGAGTGTTACTTGTTCTCCCGCAGCTATGCAACATCCTTGGGTGAAAGGAGCTTTAGCTGTCATGGGCAAGCTCCGTAAGGAAATAATGGACGTCAAGCAGCAAGGCAATAAGCTCGAGGAAGAGAATCATATCCCGAGGGGCATCATCTCCAAGAATATCACATCACTACCCCTGAAGAAGGAGACATAAACACATGGGTATGGGCACTCCCCTTGGCAACTGCCAAGCTTGGGTGAGTGCCCCGGTATCGTATCACCATCACACTTTTATCTTTACCATTTTTCTTAGTTCGATCCTTTTGATAATATCTTGATCTAGTAAAATAAAGTTTTAGTATGATCTAGTTGTGAGTTTTGCTTTATGATCCTTCTATGTAATCGAGTCCGTGAGCTATATAATAAAGATTAGTGTTGAGTCAAGGGCTTGATTATTTTTCTATGATCTTGAGGGAATAGAATAAAATAAAAGAGAAGAAATAAAAAGAAATAAAGGGATCATGTGGATTTTATGGAGAGTAATGAGCTCACATATAAAGAGTATGATGAATAAAAATTGTTGAGAGTTGACAAACAAAGTTTTGGTCATCGTTGCAATTAATAGGAAGTAATAAAGAAAGAGAGGTTTTCACATATAAATATACTATCTTGGACATCTTTTATGATTGTGAGCACTCATTAAAATATTACTTGCTAAAGAGTTGATGTTGGATAAGGAAGACAATGTAATGGGTTATGTTTTCTTACATGTGAGATAAATTATATTGTCATGGGTCATCCAACATGTTGAGCTTGCCTTTCCCTCTTTTGCTTGCCAATTTCTTTGCACCAAGTAGAGATACTACTTGTGCTTCCATTTATCCCTAAAACCAGTCTTGCCATGAGAGTCCACCATATCTACCTATGGATTGAGTAAGATCCTTCAAGTAAGTTGTCATCGTTGCAAGCAATAAGAATTGCTCCCTAAATATGTATGACTTATTTGTGTGGAGAAAATAAGCTTTATACGATCTTGTGATGTGGAAGAAATAAAAGTGACGGACTGCATAATAAAGGTCCATATCACAAGTGGCAATATAAAGTGACGTTCTTTTACATTAAGATTTCATGCATCCAACCATAAAAGCACATAACAACCTCTGCTTCCCTCTGCGAAGGGCCTATCTTTTATTCTTGTCTATTACTTCATATAAGAGTCATAGTGATCTTCACCTTTCCTTTCTACATTTTATCCTTTGGCAAGCACAATGTGTTGGAAGGATCCTGATATATATGGCTAATTGGATGTGGGTTTGCATGAACTATTATTGTTGACATTACCCTTGAGGTAAAAAGTTGGGAGGCAAAACTATAAGCCCCTATCTTTCTCTATGTCCGATTAAAACTTCATAACCATAAATATCGCGTGAGTGTTAGCAATTGTGAAAGATTAAATGATGGTTGAGTATGTGGACTTGCTGAGAAGCTCTTATATTGACTCTCTCCTATGTTATGATAAATTGCAATTGCTAATGACTGAGATTATAGTTTGTTAGTTTTCAATGAAGTTTCTAATTCATACTTGAGTATGTGAATAAATTGTTACTTTAGCATAAGAGATCATGTGAAAATATATATATATATATGTTGTTATTCTAAGCATGATCATGATGCCCTCATGTCTGTATTTTATTTTATCGACACCTCTATCTCTAAACATGTGGACATATATTTCGATTTCGGCTTTCGCTTGAGGACAAGCGAGGTCTAAGCTTGGGGGAGTTGATACATCCATTTTGCATCATGCTTTTATATAGATATTTATTGCATTATGAGCTGTTATTACACATTATGTCACAATACATATGCCTATTCTCTCTTATTTTACAAGGTTTACATGAAGAGGGGGAATGCCGGCAGCTAAAATTCTTGGCTGGAAAAGGAGAAAATATTAGAGACCTATTTTGCACATCTTCGAAACTCCTGAAACTCCACGGGAATTATTTTCAGAATATATAAAAAATATTGGGCGAAAGAAGTACCAGAGGGGGCCACCCACCGTCCATAAGGGTGGGGGGCGCGCCCCCTGCCTCGTGGGCCCCCTGGTGGCCCTCCGATGCCCATCTTCGGCTATATGGAGTCTTTTGTCGAGGAAAAAAATCATAAGCAAGCTTACGTGACAAAAATCCGCCACCACGAGGCGGAACCTTGGCGGAACCAACCTAGGGCTCCAGCAGAGCTGTTCTGCCGGGAAACTTCCCTCCGGGAGGGGGGAATCATCACCAATGATCCTCTCATCGGGAGGGGTTCAATTTCCATCAACATCTTCGCCAGCACCATCTCATCTCAAACCCTAGTTCATCTCTTGTATCCAATCTTTGTATCCAAACTTCAGATTGGTACCTGTGGGTTGCTAGTAGTGTTGATTACTCCTTGTAGTTGATGCTAGTTGGTTTACTTGGTGGAAGATCATATGTTCAAATCCATTATGCATATTAATACCCCTCTGATTATGAATATGCATATTCTTTGGGAGTAGTTGCGTTTGTTCCTGAGGACATGAGAGAAGTCTTGCTATAAGTAGTCATGTGAATTTGGTATTCGTTTGATATTTTGGTGAGATGTATGTTGTCATCCCTCTAGTGGTGTCATGTGAACGTCGACTACATGAAACTTCACCATTATTTGGGACTAGAGAGAGGCATTGGGAAGTAATAAGTAGATGGTGGGTTGCTAGAGTGACAGAAGCTTAAACCCTAGTTTATGTGTTGCTTCGTAAGGGGCTGATTTGGATCCATATGTTTCATGCTATGGTTAGGTTTACCTTAATACTTCTATTGTAGTTGCAAATGCTTGCAATAGGGGTTAATCATAAGTGGGATGCTTGTCCAAGTAAGGGCAGTACCCAAGCACCGGTCCACCCACATATCAAATTATCAAAGTACTAAACGCGAATCATATGAACGTGATGAAAACTAGCTTGACGATAATTCCCATGTGTCCTCGGGAGTGTTTTCCTTTATATAAGAGTTTATCCAGGATTTTCCTTTGCTACAAAAAGGATTGGGCCATCTTTCTGCACCTTATTTACTTGCATTACTTGTCACTCGTTACAAATTACTTTATCACAAAACTATATGTTACCGATAATTTTAGTGCTTGCAGAGAATACCTTACTGAAAACTGCTTATCATTTCCTTCTGCTCCTCGTTGGGTTCGACACTCTTACTTATCGAAAAGGCTACAATGAATGCCCTACACTTGTGGGTCATCAGGACCTTTAGCAAGTGGTCCCAAAAGCATAGCGTCTAGTTGATGGGTCGAATCTGACATGGGCCATAATTTAGCCCAAAGACTATTAAAGGGCCGGACCTGATCTGGGCCGTAATTTGTCCTAGAACGTGGTAGGCTTTTAACGGGCCTGATCTCATATCGGCCATTGTTAGGCCCGGAACGTGGTAGGCCATTAATGGACCGGATCAAATATGGGCCGGCATTTGGCCCAAAACATGGCAGCCAGTTAATGGGCCGGCCTACTAGGGTCCTCAAAATCTTGTGGGCCTATAGTTGGGCCTGTCCATTAATGTCGGCGAAATCTTGTGGGCCTTTAGCTGGGCTGGCCCATTATGGTCCACAAAAATCTTGTGGGCCTTCACCTGGGCTGGCCCATTATGGCCCCCAAACATCTTGTGGGCCTTTACCTAGGCCGGCCTATTATGGCCCGCAAAATCTTGTGGGACTTTAGCTGGGACAGCCCATCATGGTCCGCAAAATCTCGTGGGCCTTTAGCTGGGTCGGCCCATTATGGTCCGCAAATTCTTGCGGGCCTTTAGTTGGGCGGCCCATTTAAACTTTATGGGCACTTTTGGGCCGATCCACGTCTCAACATATCATAGGCGCATCTCACCCATTGGATGAGTGACACGTGTGCCAACGCGGAGTTGACACATGTTTCCTCCAGCCAATGATGATTTTACACATGGAAAATCCCCATTGGTCCGGGTTGTTAACGGGTTATCGGATCCCAAACCGGACCCGATAGCTTAACGGCATTCCGTTATGGTGGGTGCTACGTGTCGGTCACCCTTGATGAAAGCACTTCTGTGACACGTGATTTATCATCATGGAAGTGGACACTTCCATGATGATAATTTTTGTAATGTCATGGAACACTTCTACGACAGCACATGTATGACTATTTTGATTCTGTCATAAAATCATCATGGATGTACATGCATGACAAAAAACGTGACCTACTATGACAAACACGTATCATCAAAGAAGTGTATTTTTTGTAGTGATAGGGGTTGAGCCAAACTCCTCCTTCGCATCTTCAACATGGAAATAAAATCTCTATCTGGTTACTTTCATTCATGTCCTCCACTGTCAACCACAACCACCTTCCCACCATCGTTCTACTGACCATCATGAGTGCCTTCACGGTAATAAGAAACAAATTGATTATCAGAATGCATGCATGCATAAAGTCATACAAAATTCGGCATGACCTTCCCTAAAAATAGGACATATAGAGTTTGCCCGAAATTCGCCGAAACAGAAAGAAATCGACATTTCGGTAAAACATAGGCAACTCAAGCACAATTCAGCAGCAACTCATGCCACACACACAATTTCCATCATATCGCCCGATTATGTCATATCGCACGCATACAAATATTTCCGTTCTTGCAAAAGCACAAATTTTTAATCACCTATCTCGAGATTGAGCACGGTGATGATGATGTCGATCGGTGTCGCCACACACCTAGGGAATGATCAAAAGTGGACAAAGCTTACTTCATGACATGGCTAGATCTAGTTAGGGAGGTACATAGGTCACTTCATTAAATGGTCGATCTACCTAGATCGTTGGGGAAAGAGATGAGTGTAACTAGTGGAGGGGGAGGAACAAGTTTGCCTTAAGAAGGCTAGCAAAACAGCGACATCTAGATTGAAAAGGCGCAGGCCTCCTCCCTGGGGCCTCCTAACTACTCTTGGTCGTCGGTGGTCTCCGCGTAGTAGTAGGCTCCGTCGGTGTAGTAGTAGTCGTCGACGGGATCAGCTGGCTTCTGGACACTGTCATCTAATCGCGACAATTGGGTAGAGGGAAAAGAGGTAGCAAAGCAACCGTGAGTACTCATCCGAAGTACTCGCAAGACTTATATTAGATCTATACTATGCATGCATCGGTATCAAAAGAATGTGGCTATATCTTTGGACTATACTGATGTCCGTGCAACAAACCCAGGGTCTGTTGCCCAGACTTTGCACAGGCACAAGATCAAGATTGAAGCACCAACCCAAGTCAGTCATTGAAGGACCAAGAGATTTGGAGAACCAACACGTAGTCCAGAGAGACAAAGATCGAGCCAGAAAAGCAAGATATCGGCAAGAAGGGCCTCCCTTACGAGGCAGGCGAGCCTGGCAAGGGGCAAGGCAACCACAAGGAGCAGGCAACCGAGGCACCCAGGCAAGGTCTGCCGGGGCTCACGGGGGCAGAACCACCCACCAACCACTCCAGCTCGACCCACGTCGTCATCAATGCGGTGTCAAGCCGCAAGGTGATTAAGCCTTGCCGGGGACTAGTGGTGTGACACCCGGGGACTAGTGGTATGATAGCACTATTCGCTATCCGATCAGTGGATAATGACAACTTTGCCATTGTGGTGACCCTTTAATCTATAAAAGGAGGCCCATGGCTCTCGTAGGAGCGGTTGGAAAGTTGATGAACCCAAGCCACCATATGCGCGTAGTCGCTGCGGCCCCGAGCCGAACCCTGCCGGGCAAGTGTACTACGCACCACCACGTTCATTCCACCATCAATCCACCAAAGTAGGAGTAGGGTCTTACACCTCGCGGTGGCCTGAACCTGGGTAAATTTCTTGTGTGCTCTCTGTCGTGATGCCATGTGTTGGTCTGCTCTTTGTGCAACGCGATGATGAGGACATGGCTACCAAAGTTACACCCATATCCCTTGTTGTTTTACATCTTGGAACAATTGCTAGAGCTTGCCTATGCCAATTAAATTATCAGGTACTTTCATTTTCTTGTTGATGTTTCTTGTGTTCATGAGAATATGATGCTTCCTAACTTAGATACATTTGTGTTGCTTGCAATTGAAGGGCCTACCACAGACAAGAAGGATGAACATTGGAGCATGGCCAAGCACAGAGATGAAGGTGCGTGCGAAGAGAACAAGAATGGAGGTTCAAGTGGAGATTTTAGGACTTTGAATCCACCATGATCACATACAAGAAGATGGACCAAATATACAATATAGCCTTTCATAAGTTTCGTCCATAACTTACTATTGGTGTTGCGCCACCTTATTTTGGGCCAGGCCCATGTAATCTATTTTTAGAGTCCATATTGTAGAGGAAACGACTTACGAGGTGTTTTAGTTCCACCTTGCCTAGGGTGGAAGAAATCACCTCGTGTACTTCGTTTGTGTCCAACGACCAGACCAAGACCGCTTATGAAACCCCACTTTTATTAATATTTCATCCATATTCACAATATTCAGATTGCTTAATCATATTCTTGCTTGTTCTTCGATTGCTTGCAGGAATATACCTTCATGGTCAGGTTGATCATGCTTGGGCGTGGTCAATAACCTCTCGGAGTTGGTTTAGCGATTGCTAAGGCTCAACGTCGTTGCACGTTTGTAATCGGATCGTCAAATTTATCTCCACTAAACCGATAGTTATCATCTCATCGAAAGATCGGGCCCCTCGCCTCTGTCAAGTGGTACATGTTTTCAGGTTGCTCGGTGAGAAAATTTTCAGTTTTTTATAGTCTATATTGCATCTGCTCTTCATACCTAGAGTCCAAGAAAAAGCCACCAAAAGAATTTAGATTAGTCATCCGTGTCCCAGACAACCTGAGCCTTTCGCTATAATCACTTAGTTTTTGCATTGTTGAATTTTCGGTTGCATCGTGTGTCGGGTTGCTGGTTTTTAGTGTCTAGTCTTTTAGAGTTTGCATCCGCTCACACCATCATCCACTTCGTTGTCATTTTTTTATTACCACTTATTTTCTTCATCGCCACTGCCATCACTGCCATCAATCCGTTGTGGTCATTCATCGCCATCTTGATTCATCTTGAATTGAAAATATAAGAGAAGGAGAGAGTTGCATACAAAGGGAGAAGTTAAAAGGACGATCAGATCTAATTCTCTTTAAGTTTCAATATCTTCGTGTATTGGTATTCAATTTGGCAAGTTTCCTTTGGGGATTCTAAATGGCAAGTTCTGATCGGCTAAAAAAAGGGCAAGTAGTACCGATTGGTTTCATTAGTGGCTGATTTTGTTGGGCAGGTTTGGTTTGAAAAAAAATAGAGATCAAAGCAACAGACAGTAGGAAAGAAGGGATCTTCCGCACCAGGAAAGGCAAGTACTGATTCGTTCTATAAATCCCCGATTTTCGTGGTACACAAGGAAGGAAAAAAAGCAAGAGAAGCAATCATGTCTTCGGTTTGGAAAGTTTGGATCCGCCAAAGATAAAAAAATACAGGCCATTGTGTACTTTGCCACGCTTAAAAGAAAAGTACTAATTTGGAAAGCCTAGGTTCGGCCAAGAAAAAAAATGAATAGAAGGAAACAACCCAAAATAAAGGGAAGATAAAACACGGAAAGTGTTTTTTGGTCTACTGGCAATTTAACACGAGATATTGCTGGACGGTTCTGGATTAAAAAAAAGGAGCAGCCAATGTGGATCCTCACATTTTTTGGAGTTTGGAAACTTTTCTAGTCAGCCACGTTGGAGTTTGCAAAGGAAATATATTGGACCAGCCAGGAAAGAAGAAAAAAAGTTGTTTCACTTGGAGTCCTAGGCATTCACATTTAAGGAAAGTGACGAGGAAAAAAAGGCAGGATTTGGTTCAGTTTCCAAAAAGCATCATTATTGTTGAGCTTTCCTAGTTTGTTGGAAGAATTCTTGTGGGCACGTTTGGATTTTGGAGAAAAAAACGTAGCGCTTGGTTGTGCTAGTACTTGGATGTGAAAAAAAGGTGTGTTGAAGGAGACGTGTCCCGACGTGTGGTGTTCACAACATTTATATATTATTGAAAGAAGAATACGAGTGGTGCTTGGTTCCATCAGCTAGAGTTTGAGAGGGTTTGGTCCACGTGGGACAAGCCAAGGTTTTGATTAAAAAAAGTGACACGGTTTACTAGCACTGCTTATTTTGTGTGCCTATTCCTTTAATCGGTGCTCCATAAAAGAAAGAAATCCCCTGTTTGAGTCAGTCCGTGAATGTGTCTTAGGCTCGCCTCTCTAGTACAGTCTAGTCTAGGACCAGCACTCAACCACTTTCAGTGAATTTTCAGCTTATATTAACTAACGTGGTTGTAGCATTTTTCCCACATATATAAAGCCAACCCAGCTCCACATATTTCTACACCGTGCATACATATGCTCACCCGGCAATCGCTTTACCCAACTTTTGGAGTTTTTTGACACCGTTGGTTGCCTGTCACCACCTGCTGCATGATAAGAACTTGCAAAACTTTGATTTTTGTTGTATTGTGAGAATTTTACCACCACATCCCAGTAGTTCATAGGAACATTATTCATGGATTTTATTTCCTTTTTCGACTAATCATGGCAGGTTCCAAAGTCAGTTGGGCTTCATCGTTCGTGGGAGACATGCAATCACCATATAAAATACAACCACCATCACAAGAGGTACAGAGACATCAGAATGTGCACAATCAGGTTCTTGTTTCCCTGCCACCTTTTAATGATCGTTTTAAGCCTGATTTATATATTGAATGGGAGTTTGAAATAAATGCTATATTTGCTTCCCATAATTTTTCTGGACGTAAAAAGTTAAGGTCGCAATCGGTACATTCACTGGTTTTGCTACGCTTTGGTGGAGTGAACATTGTCGGTTATACCCTAATCATGTACCTACTACTTGGGATGATTTAAAATTTGTGATGAGAGATAGATTTGTCGATGTTTATTATACTCTTGGCCTGATTAAAAAACTACAACATTTGAAACAAGGTAGTGACACCGTAACAAAATATTATGATGATTTTACGAACTACCTTGTTGCACTCCTTTTTTACAGGAAAGTGAAGAGTAAACCGTGATATTCAGGAGATACTAATTCATGAAGAGTTTTATCCTATGGACCGTTTGTTTCGTCTTGCTTCCAGTGTTGACCAGGAAATAAAACAACGTGTTGTCCATAAGGACAATAAGCGCCAAGTGCACATTCCAAGAGATGATACAGTTGTTCCTTCCACTACTAGACGTACTATGACAACCACATCCGTTGTTGTGAGGACTACATCACCTCCACCATGTGACACATCACCTCCGAGAGTGCCTACATCATCTGAGTTGATCATAAGAGGTAATGACAAAGGTACCTGTCGGTGTCAAAACCGGCGGATCTCGGGTAAGGGGTCCCGAACTGTGCGTCTAAGGCGGATGGTAACAGGAGGCAGGGGACACGATGTTTTACCTAGGTTCGAGCCCTCTTGATGGAGGTCAAACCCTACGTCCTGCTTGATTTATTCTTGATGATATGAGTATTGAAAGAGTGGATCTACCACGAGATCGGAGAGGCTAAACCCGAGAAGCTAGCCTATGGTATGATTGTATGTTACACAAGGTCGGTTACAAAGGAGGAGATACACATATCCGTATTGCCTAGCTTTCCTTCCACGCCAAGTAGAGTCCCATCCGGACACGAGACGAAGTCTTCAATCTTGTATCTTGATAGTCTAACAGTCCGGCCAAAGGATATAGTCTGGCTATCCGGAGACCCCCTAATCCAGGACTCCCTCAGTAGCCCCTGAACCAGGCTTCAATGACGATGAGTCCGGCGCGCAGTATTGTCTTCGGCATTGCAAGGCGGGTTCCTCCTTCGAATACACCACGGAAGAATTTGAATACAAGGATAGTGTCCGACCCTACAAAATAAGTGTAACGCCCTCGATGCGGCTATATCTCCCACATGTCGAAGCACGACTTAGAGGCATAACCGCATTGAAAGCAATGTCGCAAGTGAGGTAATCTTCACACAAACCCATGTAATACATAAGGGAAAAGAGATACATAGTTGGCTTACAATCGCCACTTCACACAATATATGAATAAAACATTACATCATCCAGATACAAACAAGGTCCGACTACGGAACCAAAATAAAAGAAGAACCCCAAATGCGACATGGTCCCCGATCGACCCCAACTGGGCTCCACTACTGATCAACTAGAACGAAACAACACAAAGGACAAGATCTTCATCGAGCTCCTCCATGAGCTTGGTTGTGTCGACTGCACGGACTCATCGGCACCTACAAGCTGGTTTTGGAAGTATCTGTGAGCCACGGGGACTCAGCAATCTCGCACCCTCGCGATCAAGACTATTTAAGCTTATGGGTAAGGTAAAGGTATGAGATGGAGCTGCAGCAAGCGACTAGTATATATGGTGGCTAACATACGCAAAAGAGAGCGAGAAGAGAAGGCAAAGCACGGTCGAGAAACTATGATCAAGAAGTGATCCTACAACAACCTACGTCAAGCATAACTCCAACACCATGTTCACTTCGCGGACTCCGCCGAGAAGAGACCATCACGGTTACACACGCGGTTGATGCATTTTAATTAAGGTCAACTTCAGGTTTTCTACAACCGGACGTTAACAAATTCCCATCTGCCCATAACCGCGGGCACAGCTTTCGAAAGTTCAAATCCCTGCAGGGGTGTCCCAACTTAGCCCATCACAAGCTCTCACGGTCAACGAAGGAATAGACCTCCTCCCGAGACATTCCGATCAGACTCGGTATCCCGGTTCTACAAGACATTTCGAAGGGTAAAACTAAACCAGCAACACCGCCCGAATATGCCGACAAATCCCGATAGGAGCTGCACATATCTCTTTCTCAGGGCACACTCAGATGAGCCAGACGTCGGGTAGGCCAGCCCAGAGTTGCCCCTGGTAGCCCCGGACATCGCTTAGTTGGACCAACACTGAGAGGAGCACTGGCCCGGGGGGTTAAAATAATGATGACCTCAGGAGCGCGACTCCCAAGGAAAAAAAGGCTTGGTGGCAAATGGTAAAACCAATGTTGGGCATTGCTGGAAGAGCTTTACTTAAGGCGAACTATCAAGGGGTTCCCATTATTACCCAACCGCGTAAGGAACGCAAAATCCATGAACATAACACCGATATGACGGAAACTAGGGCGGCAAGAGTGGAACAAAACACTAGGCATAAGGCCGAGCCTTCCACCCTTTACCAAGTATATAGATGCATTAATTAAATAAGATATATTGTGATATCCCAACAAGTAAACATGTTCCAACAAGGAACAAAACTTCAATCTTCACCTGCAACTAACAATGCTATAAGAGGGGCTGAGCAAAGCGGTAACATAGCCAATCAACGGTTTGCTAGGACAAGGTGGGTTAGAGGCTTGGTTCAACAATATGGGTGGCATGATAAGCAAGTGGTAGGTATCGCAGCATAGGCATAGCAAAAGAGCGAGCAACTAGCAAAGCAAAGATAGAAGTGATTTCGAGTGATTTCGAAAGTTCAAATCCCTGCAGGGGTGTCCCAACTTAGCCCATCACAAGCTCTCACGGTCAACGAAGGAATAGACCTCCTCCCGAGACATTCCGATCAGACTTGGTATCCCGGTTCTACAAGACATTTCGACAGGGTAAAACTAAACCAACAACACCGCCCGAATGTGCCAATAAATCCCGATAGGAGCTGCACATATCTCTTTCTCAGGGCACACTGAGATGAGCCAGACGTCGGGTAGGCCAGCCCAGAGTTGCCCCTGGTAGCCCCGGACATCGCTTAGTTGGACCAACACTGAGAGGAGCACTGGCCCGGGGGGTTAAAATAATGATGACCTCAGGAGCGCGACTCCCAAGGAAAAAAAGGCTTGGTGGCAAATGGTAAAACCAATGTTGGGCATTGCTGGAAGAGCTTTACTTAAGGCGAACTGTCAAGGGGTTCCCATTATTACCCAACCGCGTAAGCAACGCAAAATCCGGGAACATAACACCGATATGACGGAAACTAGGGCGGCAAGAGTGGAACAAAACACCAGGCATAAGGCCGAGCCTCCCACCCTTTACCAAGTATATAGATGCATTAATTAAATAAGATATATTGTGATATCCCAACAAGTAAACATGTTCCAACAAGGAACAACATCTCCATGTTCCAACAAGGAACAAAACTTCAATCTTCACCTACAACTAACAACGCTATAAGAGGGGCTGAGCAAAGCGGTAACATAGCCAATCAACGGTTTGCTAGGACAAGGTGGGTTAGAGGCTTGGTTCAACAATATGGGTGGCATGATAAGCAAGTGGTAGGTATCGCAGCATAGGCATAACACAAGAGTGAGCAACTAGCAAAGCAAAGATAGAAGTGATTTCGAGGGTATGGTCATCTTGCCTGAAATCCCGCAAGGAAGAAGAACGAGTCCATGAAGAAGACAAACAGATGTAGACGAACGGATCCTCACAACACGACGTTACCGGATCCATCCCGAAGAAGCAAACACCGGAAAGAAGCACACAACATAGTAAACAACCAACACATAAACATGGCAAGATGCACAACCAAGTATGATGCATGTCCGGTTTAATTATGCATGGCATGGCAAAGTGCACAAACAACACTACAAGTTAAGTGGAGCTCAATATGCAACAGGTTGCATATTGACGGAACACCACATCAATTATTTAGTTCTCTCTCGTTTATCTTGTAGGATTGAAAGTATGTCTAGAGGGGGGGGGGTGATTAGACTACTTGACCAAATAAAACTTAACCTTTTCCCAATTTTAGTTCTTGGCAGATTTTAGCTATTTTAGGACAAGTCAAGCAATCATCACACAATTCAAGCAAGCATGAAAAGAGTATATTGGCAGCGGAAAGTAAAGCATGCAACTTGCAAGAATGTAAAGGGAAGGGTTTGGAGAATTCAAACACAATTGGAGACACGGATGTTTTTCCCATGGTTCGGATAGGTGGTGCTATCCTACATCCACGTTGATGGAGACTTCAACCCACGAAGGTTAACGGTTGCGCGAGTCCACGGAGGGCTCCACCCACGAAGGGTCCACGAAGAAGCAACCTTGTCTATCCCACCATGGCCATCGCCCACGAAGGACTTGCCTCACTAGCGGTAGATCTTCATGAAGTAGGCGATCTCCTTGCCCTTACAAACTCCTTGGTTCAACTCCACAATCTTGTCGGAGGCTCCCAAGTGACACCTAGCCAATCTAGGAGACACCACTCTCCAAGAAGTAACAAATGGTGTGTTGATGATGAACTCCTTGCTCTTGTGCTTCAAATGATAGTCTCCCCAACACTCAACTCTCTCTCATAGTATTTGGATCTAGTGGAAAGAAGGTTTGAGTGGAAAGCAACTTGGGGAAGGCTAGACATAAAGATTCATATGGTAGGAATGGAATATCTTGGTCTCAACACATGAGTAGGTGGTTCTCTCTCAGAACATATGAGTTGGAAGTGTAGATGTGTTCTGATGGCTCTTTCTTCGAATGAAGAGGAGGTGGAGGGGTATATATAGCTTCCACACAAAATCCAACCATTACACACAATTTACCAATCTCGGTGGGACCGAGTCAACAAACTCGGTCGGACCGAAAAGGTAAACCTAGTGACCGTTAGAGATTTTCGGTGGGACTGACATGCAACTCGGTAGGACTGATTTTGTTAGGGTTTGGGCATAACGTAATCTCGGTGAGACCGATTACACAAACTCGGTGAGACCGAGTTTGGTAATTAGCTAACCAGAGAGTTGGTTAGGCAAACTCGGTGGGACCGATTTGCTCTTTCGGTGAGACCGAAAAGTTACAAAAAGGAAAAAGAGAGTTTACATTGCAATCTCGGTGGGACCGATCCGCTCTTTCGGTGAGACCGAAAAGTTACGAAAGGGAAACAGAGAGTTTGCAATCCCATCTCGGTGAGACCGAGATCCCTATCGGTAGGACCGAATTGCTAGGGTTTGGCAGTGGCTAATGACAAGTGAAAACTCGGTAGCGCCAGATAGAAAGAATCGGTAGGACCGAGTTTGGCTTAGGGTTTAGGTCATTTGTGGATATGGGAAAGTATCTGAGGATTTTGGAGCATATCATTAAGCACATGAAGCAAGATGCTCATTAAGCAACACCTCATCCCTCCTTGATAATATTGGCTTTTCCTAACGACTCAATGTGATCTTGGATCACTAAAATATAAAAGAAGAGTCTTGAGCTTTTGAGCTTGAGCCAATCCTTTGTCCTTAGCATTTTGAGGGTTCCACTTTCACCATCCATGCCATGCCAATCATTGAGCTTTCCTGAAATAATCATCTTGGAATAGCATTAGCTCAATGAGCTATATGTTGTTATGAATTACCAAAACCACCTAGGGATAGTTGCACTTTCAGTACCCCAACAATATTAAATGTTCTTAACATGGCAAGGGTGAAGCAAGGTAAACTACCTATCTAGTCAAGTTTAAATGAGGCCGGAAGCAACAAACAACAATTCCGGTAATCCCCATATGCATATATTAGGTTCGGTAAAGTTCTGCCCTAAACCATATTTTATAGTTGTTAAACATGAAAAGTGATGCCACCATGTTAAACTAGGCATTTTTCTACCCCATTTACATATAAAGTTTGTTAAAAACGGAGCTACGGTTATTTAGTTATGAATTAAACCATTTTAGCATGGCATATGGACAAAGTTACACAAACAACATTTTAAACATTTTAAACATGGGTGAAAATGACATATTATGAAACTATATGAAATTCTAAGCATTTTACATATTTAAATTGTTTTAATCCGATGCACCATTTGTGAGTTATTAAATGCATGAACTCTAGGGACTATTCTGCAAAACGGGCAAACTCTGGATAATAGGTAAATTTCGCAGACAGGGAAAAACACTATATGGGCCGAAACTGAGACAAGCCCAACAGAAAAAAAATAAAAGGTGGGGCGCTGGGGTGTGGCCTCACCCAGTGGGTCTGGCCGAAATCGGTGAACAGGAGGCACGCTGGGGCTCAGCTGGGCCTTGGTTCGATCTGGCGCTGGCGGGCTTGGGGGGAGTTGGGCCGGATCGAGGCAAAGAGGCAGGCCATCGCAGCACTCCGGTCAACGCAGGCGAGCGGAGGCGCTGGCTGCGTGCGTTCCTCTCCTGCTCGATGCAGGATGTAGGGGAGGCCGGCGATGGCGCGAAGACCGGCGAGGGCTCCGGTGAGGACCGGCCGAAAGGGACTGGGACGGCGGGATCCGGTGAATCTGGGCACGGGAATGGAGCTCCAGCGAGGCGGCAAGGAACTCGGCGGGGCGCAGAATCCTGGCGGACGACGACAAGCGACGCTGGGCATTCGGATCCACAGGATCGAGACGAGGCAAGGGGCTCGTCCTCGTCCTCGAGCTCTCGCATAACCAGGGGAGACGGAGGCGGGATGAGGCTGGAGATTCCAGGAGAGGAGGCTGGCGATGGGGACGAGCTCGAGGCCGTCCATGGCGTCGGACGACGTCCTCCTCGTTCCCTGCAGGCAGACAACGACGGAAGAGCGGGTGAGCACGGGGAAGGAGAAACGGAAAGGGACAACCGAGGAGAAGGGAGACAAGGCCGGCCTGGGGGTGCTGGTCGCCGGCGGCGACGTCCGGTTGAGGGAGAGGCGAGGAGAAGGACAAGTCAATCGATGGGGTGGATGGGACAGAGAGGATCGGGAGAAGCTTTGGTTGGTGGGTGCGCTGCGGGATCCAAGGAGGAGCACTGGTTGGTTGGATCCGGCAGGGGGAGGTTTCGAGGGGGATTTGGAATGTGGCGGCGGCTGAATTGGACTGATGGGACAAGCCTCCTAATTTCTAGGGTTTGCCAAAAATAGGCTATTGGTAGATCTATATATAGCAAAAGGGCTAAGTTTAGGGGCATTTGATCCCTCCGATCTTAATCGGACGGTCAAGAAAAATATGTTAGGAAGTCCAATTAACAAAACGGTGACGTTTTGTACATGTTTGGGGATGATCCGGATCCAACGGTAACGATTGCCCGGGTCGGGTTCGGGACAATTTCGGACGCGCACGTGAGGGGTTCGATGCACTGTGCAGAGGGTGTTTCGGACCGTGCGGTCGCATCGGACAACTCCAGAAGCGAAGAGGGGAAGGAGGATGGACTAGGTGGGCTGTAGCGAGACTGCGAGGGGGAGAAGAGAGAGAGGGCCCGGCATCTGTTTCCGGAGACCGAAGACGTCTGACGTTAGACCGACTATAATGTCGCTATAGTTACCCGTTGGGCTATCAAACGAACTCCGAATGTGATGAAACTTGGCAGGCGGTCTATCTACACTATAATAAGACCACATGCCAACTCTCATCCCATTCCGAGAACATTTTCGGGCCACTTATAAAATAATATTTAGGACATGCCGCGGGCGTGTGCAAGTGTGTCTGGGCTCGGGACGGACAACGGAAGGAATGAGGAGACCGGGACGAATGCAAGTTTTGAAAACATGATAATGCAATGCACATGATGACATGATAAGATGCAACACGCAAGCAAATGACAAGGCAACAACAGCGAATAACTGGAGGACACCTGGCACATCGGTCTCGGGGCGTGACAATAAGTTCCACATACCACCATAGAGAGAATAATATTTCCACAAATCCAATTTGTTGACTTGTTTTGGCAACACAACATTATGCCATGGACCGGTGATTATTCGAACTGTTTCCTTTAACTAGCCCCGCACATAACGCGAGGCAGCTTTTTGACACGTCTTGTCAAAGCAGAGATCGTGTCCCCTTATCACGGGATTCTCATCAATTCGGGCGTGGGTAACCCAACCACGCCATCGATTACGGTGCTTGGGGGATAAGCGAGTTCTACCAGGCTAGTGGGGATGCATAGTTTCGTCCGTCCATATAAAGGGATAAGGATTCACCTTTTCATCCACGCCTTCTTCCTCCTTTGCTCATCCATTTTCGCACACTCGAGCTCCAGCTCCCAAGTCCGCACTTCCCACCTCAACCCTCTCCAACCATGTCCGGAGCGGGAGGCAGGTGGATGGTTTCCTCCGTCACGGAGGGACACATCAAGAAGCTGAGGAGAGCCGGATACCTTCCCGACGACATCGCACACCGGCTCCTAGATGAGGGGCAGCTCATCCCCACCCCCAGGCCCCACGAGAGGGTAGTGTTCCTCACCCGTTTCCTTCGCGGACTGGGATTCCCTCTCCACCCATTCGTCCGGGGGCTCATGTTCTACTACGGCCTGGATTTCCATGATCTGGCCCTGAACTTCATCCTCAATATCTCGGCGTTTATCGTCGTGTGCGAGGCCTTCCTCCGCATCAAGCCCCACTTCGGCTTATGGCTGAAGACCTTTAATGTCAAGCCGAAGGTAGTGAGCGGCCGCCAGGCGGAGTGCGGAGGAGCCATGTTGGGCACGATGCCAACGTCACATGGCTCGGGGGCTCCTTCGTGGACACCATAAAGGGGTGGCAATCGGGGTGGTCCTATATCACCGAGCCGCGTGACCCCGAATGGGCAGCGGCCCCCGAGTTCCGATCTGGCATCCCCATGCGGCTCACCTCCTGGCAAGAGAAGGGCCTGTCCTGGGGTAGTTCGGGAGAGCTGACCGGACTCCAAACATGTATCCAAAACATGGTGAGCAAGAAGCTCAAACTCGTCAACGTAGTCCAGGTCATGCTCATCCGCCAGATCCTCCCGTGTCAACGACGGGCTTTCAATTTTTGGGAGTTCGACCCGGCCCAGCACCAAACTCTGAACATGCTCTTCGACACAACACACGAGGATGCCTGGAAGGTGCTATTCAAGGGTGCTGAGGTCCCTCCCTCCCTCATAGAGGACCGCGGGCTAAGCGCGAAGCGTCGAGCGCATTCGGTGAGTTCAATACATCCGGTAGGATATCTTATTTCCACTAGCTTAATTATGTGCGGGGTCTGATCTCCATGCCTTTGAAAGGACTGGGTAGAGATGTCGGGGCAGATTAACTGTCCGGCCCCTCTGCCCGAAGACACTGCGGATGCTCTCCTTACGGAGATGCTGACTCCGGCCCCTTATAAGGTACCGGAGAAGACCAAGAAGGCTAAGGGAACCCGAAAGAGTTCTCGACGCCAGGCGTTATCAGACTCATCGTCCAATAACTCTGTGACACACTCCTCCCCCGAAGACGAGGAGGAAGAAGAAGATGCTCCCCCTTCAGATGGTGGAGACAAGAAAAGGAAGGCTGCCCCAACCGAGGGGGCCGAAGGTTCCAAGAAGGGAAGGACCCCACCACCGCCGCCGAAGGCGAAGATGAGTGGCTGCTCAGGGCCAAGCCCCTGGCGAAGTCGTAAGTATCCGGATGCGAGAGTAGTTCATAGCATACCTTTGTTGCACCGCTTCTCCTAACGCCGAATTATAATTATGCAGACTGCCACGAGCTCGTATCGACGTATCGTCGGACGGCTCCCTGGGCTCGTCGGATATGGATAGCGATCCACTTCCGACCGCCACCTCCCCTTGCCCTGCGGACGATGCTGAGGTGTTGTCTCAAGAGGCACCGGGTCGAGGGGAGACAGTCCCGGAGGCGCCTCAAGGCGACCTTCCGGATTCCTGGAGCAGAGGGAGCAAGGCTCCTGAGGGCTTCGACTTCGGCCCTCAGCCGAACACCGCGCCAGAACCTCCAATGGTTCCGGACTCAGGCGGGCGGCCTCCTTCCAAAAGTGGCAAGACGCCTGTGCTGGTGACCCCTGTCCAACTAGAGGCACCGGACACTCTGCTGGGAGTGCTTCGCAGCGCTTCCATCGAGGAAGAGCATCGCACTATGATGAGTGCGGTGATCCAGAAGGTTCAGTCCGCCAAGAGCGGATTGAATGAAGCCTGTGCCAGCCTTCTAACAGGCTTTGAGGTAAGTTTTTAAAATATGGGGAAAAATATTACCGCATAGACAGTAGCGCCTGATGCTTTGTTCGGTGTTCACAAAGAAAAGCAGAACAGAGGATCAAACAGTATCGTAGGAGTCTAATATAAGTATGTCAATATGCGTATGCAGGCTTCGCTGCTAGCATCTGCCGCACTGACTGCGGAGGTCGCCGCACTGAAGCAGGACCTTAAAGAGTCCAAGGACGAGCTCGACCTTGCCAAGAGGCAGCTCGAGGAGAATAAAGGTAAGTAGTACCTAGTCTATGGATATGTATAAAAAGAATGCGATTGCAAAATGACAGGATCATCGTAAATTTTCCAAGGGCCACGACCGAGGTGGCGACCCTGAAGCAAGCGCTATCGGAGGCCAAAAACAAAGCGGCCAAGGAGCGCACCGAGTGGCAGAGGCATGAGGCTCGGGTGGGCGAGGTGCAGCAAGAGGTCCACGCTCTCGTGACGAAGCACGAGGCGTTGGAGCTTGACTTGAAGACGCGAGAGTCTGAGCTTGCAGCGGCCCTCGAGAGCGCAAAGAGTGCCAAGGCCGAAGCCCAAAAGGCCCTCCAGGAGATTAACACGATGAAGAAAATAGTGGAGGGTAAGGCATTCTATATGTAAAGCAAGCATGTAAAAGTAAATTACCTATTACTTACCCGAATACGGAGCTCTCCAGGAGCATTAGCAGATTTACCCTGCAGCGTGTCGGATGCCACACAATTTTACCAGGCCGAGGAGGGAAGCTCAACCAAGAAGTTGTTCTGGTCTCAGTATACTGGGACTGAACACCCGATGCCTCCGAGCGACCAGCTAAAGCAGCTGGTCGAGCTACACAAGGCAGCCGAACAGGCCATGAAGGGCTTTATAGTCCGGGTGTGGCCTGGCGACGCCCTTCCGAACAGCTACTTCGGCCTGGTGAGGCGGCTTGTGGATGCCTACCCACGGCTGGAAGTCGTCAAGTGGTCTGTCTGCATCGAAGGTGCACGCCAGGCTTTCGCCCGTGTGAAGGTGCAATGGGCCAAGCTAGACGCCGCGAAGCTGATCAAGGAAGGACCGCCGAAGGGCAAGGAGCATCGCACCCCTGAAATTTATTATGAGGGTGTCCTAAAGGGTTCCTGTCTTGTAGCGGACGAATGTACGAAAGATATAATATTCGAGTAAACGCGCTCGTGTAATCCTGTAGTTATGAAAACTTGTTCATATGCGCTATGTAACGCTTGTTTGAATTTAAAATATTACATTCTGTTTGGCTCTTTATCCAATCTGAGAGATGGCTAGTCCTCGGCTTCTGCCCCCATGCCACGAGTGCTGGGGTGTTCGGGATAAACCTGAGCAATCTTGTTCCCATTTTTAGTTCCTTCGAGGGAGGTTCTCCGCACAGCGAAGAAGGCAACCGGGCTGATATTGCTTTATCACTTTCACTTAGCCATGGAATTCTATAATTTTAAATTTCGGCGAAGCCCCTGGTATTCGGAAGGCCGAATTCGGGGCGCGATACACGCCTTTAAGCCGTACAGGACCGCCTCCTCGCTCTAAGCGGCATAAGTCTTTAGGGACTCGAAAACCTCTCGAACAGTGACCAGTCTCTCGCCTTATCATGACAGTCAGTTTTAGCTTTCTCTACTGAGGTGCTTGACCCAGCAGAACCGGGGCACAATCACAGCAGTTCTCCTAGTGCTACCTTAGCCGATAGAGCGTATGGTAAGGTACCAAAACATAGGAGCCGGGCAAACCCAACTATTGACCGAAGACGTGATTCGGAGCTGATGCATATAATGCTATAAGTTCGGGGTGCCGCACTGTTGGAAGTGTTCGGACATCTCACGCCGTATTATGGGGTATGCTTAAGCCCCTAGCGTATTGTCCATACCAGAGTGTACGGTTGCAAGGTGTCATTAATGAACACACACACACATATATATATAAAAGGAGAATGCAATAATAGTCTTAATGCTATGCATTGTTTATTCAAAAAGTTAAAGCAGAATGATACATGCAGTGCAATAAGCAAAAACTAGGACTGTTTGGCATGTCCCTTCCAAGGGCAAGCTGAGGAATAGTATTAAAGCAAATATTTCACTCGTTATCGTAATCCACCTGGGAGTTCCGTGGTGTGACGTAGCTTTCTGCATCATGTGTTCAGTAATCATGCTGCCGGTCAGGGTTTCCAGAGGTTAATGTCCTGAAAAGAGAAAGATAACAAAGCGGGAAGCCCCTAGTGCGGTTTAAGCCGCGTCTTGGGGCGTGCCATAGTTGTGCCCCCTCCCCACCTATGCCCATGGTACTTTTAATGCGTATTTATGTACACGTGGCATGGATTTCGCCGTTTGGCTGGGACTAGGGTGGGGGCCGCATTGCTACACGAGCTCAGGTCGTGCCAGGTGGTCTAGTTGCCGATTACTACGAGCGCGCTTGAAGGTGTCCGGGTCTTGAAACGCCGAACTGGTGGATTGCCTTGAGAGGCTGCTTTGCGCTTCTGCTGCGAGGGCCGCAGTATGCTCCTCCGTGCGGAGAAAGCGCTCTGTGTTTCCATTAACTGTGATGACCCCCCGAGGTCCTGGCATCTTGAGCTTGAGGTATGCATAATGTGGTACCACATTGAATCTCGCAAATGCGGTTCGCCCGAGCAGTGCATGATAGCCACTACGGAACGGGACTATATCGAAGATTAATTCTTCGCTTTGGAAGTTATCCGGGGATCCGAAGACCACTTCCAGTGTAATTGAGCCTATGCAATGGGCCTCTACACCTGGAATGACTCCTTTAAAGGTCTCTTTTGTTGGTTTGATCCTTGAGGGGTCTATACCCATTTTGCGCACTGTGTCCTGATAAAGCAGGTTCAGACTGTTGTCGCCATCCATAAGGACACGAGTGAGGTGAAATCCGTCAATGATTGGGTCTAGGACCAGTGCGGTAAATCTGCCATGACGGATACTAGTGGGGTGGTCCCTGCGATCGAAGGTGATCGGACAGGAGGACCATGGGTTGAACTTTGGGGCGACTGGCTCCAACGCATATATGTCCCTGAGCGCACGCTTCCGCTCCCTCTTGGGGATGTGGGTTGCGTATATCATGTTCACCATCCGCACTTGTGGGGGGAACCTCTTCTGTCCTCCGGTGTTCGGCTGCCGGGGCTCTTCCTCGTCATAGCTATGTGGCCCCTTATCTTTGTTTTCAGCAATTAACTTGCCGGCCTGCTTGAATACCCAACAATCCCTATTGGTGTGGTTGGCTGGCTTGTCGGGGGTACCGTGTATTTGACACGAGCGATCGAGTATACGGTCCAAACTGGACAGGCCCAGAGTGCTTCTTTTGAATGGCTTTTTCCATTGACCGGGTTTAGAGCCTTTGAATCCGGCATTGACTGTTGTATCCTCGGTATTGTCGCTGTTAATGCGGCGCTTATATTTGTTGCGACGTGACCTGCTATTTCCGTCCTTAGTATTCGAAGTACCATGGTTCTTTGATATGTTATTACTGTAAGCCAGCCAGCTGTCTTCTCCCACACAAAATCGGGTCATGAGTGTCGTGAGGGCTGCCATAGATTTTGGCTTTTCCTGACCAAGGTGCTGGGCTAACCACTCATCGCGGATGTTGTGCTTGAAAGCTGCTAGGGCCTCTGCATCCGGACAGTCGATGATTTGATTTGTCTTTGTTAGGAACCATGTCCAGAATTGCCTGGCCGATTCTTCTGGCTGCTGAATTGTGTGGCTCAAGTCATTGGCATCTGGTGGTCGCACATAAGTGCCCTGAAAGTTGTCGAGGAATGCGGCTTCCAGATCTTCCCAACAGCCAATGGACTCTGCTGGCAAGCTATTGAGCCAATGCCGAGCTGGTCCTTTGAGTTTGAGTGGGAGGTATTTAATGGCGTGTAGATCATCAGCGCGTGCCATGTGGATATGCAGGAGGAAATCCTCGATCCATACCGCAGGATCTGTCGTGTCGTCGTATGATTCTATGTTTACGGGTTTGAAACCCTCTGGGATTTGATGATCCATTACTTCATCTGTGAAGCATAAGGAGTGTGCGGCACCTCTATACTGGGCTATGTCGTGACGCAGCTCGAATGAGTCGTGTCCGCTGTGGTCGGCCCAGCCGGACTTACTTTTACTGTATCCGGCGTGACGTTTATCGTCTCGCATAGTGGCGCGCCCTCGTGATCCGTAGATCGATCTTGCATGTTTTTCTTTGTCCTCCAATACGTCTCGCAGGTCTGGCGTATTTCCCCATGCCTTTTTATTTGAATGGCGTCGGGGTGCAGGCTGAGCTTTTGGCTGGAATGCCTCTCTGTCATGGCCACGAGGTGGCCGATCAGCCGCGTCATACGCTTCTTCCTCCAGTCGGGGTGGCAACCTGCATTTTGGGTAACTCTTGGAGGGGCGTTCGAGTTTATATTCCTTGACGCGAGGACTTCAGTCCATCTGTCAGCTAGCAGATCTTGATCAGCTTGAAGCTGCTGCTACTTTTTCTTAAGGCTATTTGCCGTGGCTATAAGCCGGCGCTTGAAGCGCTCTTGTTCGACGGGATCCTCTGGTACGACGAATTCGGCATCGTCGAGGCTTGCCTCGTCTTTGGAGGGGGCATGTAATTATCATCCTCCACCTCTCCATCTGCCGCTCCCTCTGCAAGGCTAGCCTTTCCATCCTCCTGTCCTAGATCATGCTGGAGGGGATTGTTGCCATCTTCGGCACTATTCGGAGTGTTATTATCTCCTGTGCCGGTATCACCACTTTTGCTTTGGCGGGAATTAGAGCGGTGCCACTGACGTTGGCGCTTGGGTTGCTTCTTGGAGGGGTCATCCTCCGCTGTCTCGTCGCCATTGCCTTCTTTGGGTGTGTCCACCATGTATATATCGTATGATGAGGTGGCTGTCCAGTGCCCTGTGGGTAGTGGTTCCTCTTCGTCTCCCGCATTGTCGTCCATACCGTCGATGTCTTCGGAGTTGAAGTCGAGCTTGTCGGTTAAGTCGTCGACAGTGGCTACCAAGTGGGTGGTGGGTGGGGAGCGAATTTCTTCGTCATCCACGTCCCAATCCTGCTGGACATAGTTCGGCCAGGATCCTCCTAAAAAGAAGAGAGACCTTAATGAGTTCAGTATGTCGCCAAAGGGTGAGTGCTGAAAAATATCCACGGAGGTAAACTCCATGATCGGCGCCCAATCGGATTCGCTAGGAACGGGCGCAGGCGGTTCGGAGTCCGTGGCCAGAGAAGGATCCGATAGTCTGACAACACGGCTCTCGTGCAGGGTAAGGTCGATGTTCGGCTCGATCGCCGCTGAGGGTAAGGCCTCCGTGGCGGGGTCCATCCACCCGTCCATGGACGGCGCAACTGGCTCCGAATTAAGGGTCGGAGCGCCTGCCGGTGCGGTCTCCTAAACACTGTCCGATGGTGGAGCTAAATCGTACTCATCGTGACCGCGTGACGCACAAGGCAGAGGCTCGAATCCGTCGAAGATCAAGTCTCTGCGGATATCGGCCGTGTAGTTTAAGCTTCCAAACCTGAACTGGTGGCCAGGGGCATAACTTTCAATCTGCTCCAGATGGCCAAGCGAATTGGCCCGAAGTGCAATGCCGCCGAACACAAAGATCTGTCCGGGGAGAAAAGTCTCACCCTGGACTGTATCGCTATCGATGATCGTAGGAGCCATCAAGCCTAACAACGACGACACAGAGGAACTCTCAATGAAAGCACCAATGTCGGTGTCAAAACCGGCGGATCTCGGGTAGGGTGTCCCGAACTGTGCATCTAAGGCGGATGGTAACAGGAGGCAAGGGACATGATGTTTTACCCAGGTTCGGGCCCTCTTGATGGAGGTAAAACCGTACGTCCTGCTTGATTTATTATTGATGATATGAGTATTACAAGAGTTGATCTACCACGAGATCAGAGAGGCTAAACCCTAGAAGCTAGCCTATGGTATGATTGTATGTTGTCCTACGGACTAAAATCCTCCGGTTTATATAGACACCGGAAAGGGCTAGGGTTACACAAGGTCGGTTACAAAGGAGGAGATACACATATCCGTATTGCCTAGCTTGCCTTCCACGCCAAGTAGAGTCCCATCCGGACACGAGACGAAGTCTTCAATCTTGTATCTTGGTAGTCTAACAGTCCGGCCAAAGGATATAGTCCGGCTGTCCGGAGACCCCCTAATCCAGGACTCCCTCAGTACCGATCTTGCACCTCCACATGAGTATGATGAATGCCTTGTCAATTTAAATGAACCATGTGATGAGCTACCCATTCCTTTGATCACACTAGCTATTTTAGAGGACTGTGTTGATGATTTGACTTTGCCATGTGATCAAACAATTTTGAGTGAAATCATTGAATTAACTATTGATGAAAATGAATCATGTGAATCAGGGAATAAATCAAATTGTGCCAATGTTTAATCATTTTGATATGACCTCTAATCTTGGTGATGGTTCATCAATGTTAGGATGGTTTAATGATAAGCATTGTCAATCTTTTCATATGAATAAGAGATCCACTTATGTGTGCAAACTGAGTTGCAATATTTTCATGCCTTTGACTTCTTGCGATAATATGTTCGCTTTATATTTCATGACTTTTTAAGGGTGCTCTTGTATAACTGTGTCACATGTGCCCCAACTGAGATCAGTAAAAATGGACGACATATTCATAAACAACATGTACACCTTGTCTCGTTTGTTAGCCACATTTCAGATTAAGCAACGCCGAGGACGGCTTTGTTTTCAAGAAGGGGAGGATGATGAGGACATGGCTACCAAAGTTACACCCATATCCCTTGTTGTTTTACCTCTTGGAACAATTGCTAGAGCTCGCATACGCCAATTAAAATTATCAGGTACTTTTGATTCTTGGTGATGTTTCTAGTGTTCATGAGAATATGATGTTGCCTAACTTAGATACATTTGTGTTGCATGCAATTGAAGGGCCTAGCAGGGATAAGAAGGATGAACATTGGAGCATGGTCAAGCACGGAGATAAAGGTGCATGCGAAGAGAACAAGAATGGAGGTTCAAGTGGAGATTCAGGACTTTGAAGCCACCATGATGACATAAAAGAAGATGGACGGAATATACAAGACATCCTTTCATAAATTTCGTCCATACCTTATTATTGGTGTTGTGCCACCTTATTTTGCACCAGGCCCATGTAATCTATTTTTGAGTCCATATTATAGGGGAAACAACTTAGGAGGTATTTTAGTCCCACCTTGCCAAGGGTGGACGAAATCCCTCTCTTTTCCCTATAAATATAGCCCTTAAGGAATCGTTTAGATGGGGGTTTTATTTAGTTAAAAGTTAGCCATTGCTGGAACTTCGTGTACTTCGTTTGTGTCCAACGACTAGACCAAGGCCGCATATGAAACCCCACTTTTATTAATACTTCATCCATATTTGCAATATTCATATTGCTTAATCATATTCTTGCTAGTTCTTCGATTGCTTGCAGGAATAGACCTTCGTGGTCAGGTTGATCGTGCCGCGGCGTGGTCAATAACCTCTCGGAGTTGGTTTAGCGATTGCTAAGGTGCAATGTTGTTGCACGTTTGTAGTCGGATCGTCAAAGTCATCTCCACCAAATTGATAGTTATCATCTCATCGAAAGATCGGGCCCCTCGCCTCTATCACGCGACGTCCCCCTGCTGAACTAGCAAGGGGCCATCTGGTCCCATAGGTGGCCATGGATATCCCGTGACATCTTTGGCATGCCAGGTAGGGGCAGCACTTGCGCGAACCTGAAAGCGTACGCATCGCATCATCTTCATCACCATCTTCATCCTCGACAGC
The DNA here is from genome assembly GCF_003073215.2 of Triticum urartu. Lineage (NCBI taxonomy): Eukaryota > Viridiplantae > Streptophyta > Magnoliopsida > Poales > Poaceae > Triticum > Triticum urartu. Next base: position 328,916,826 of record NC_053024.1, read on the forward strand.
GTCATCGACCATGGCGCCCAAGAAGAAATCTGGTACCTCGGCCCATCCATCCACTTCGAAGGCTCCACCGCCTGCGGCCTCTAACGCACGGGGGACACGGGGGCGCACAAGGACGTGGATGCTGTTGGGGACGTGGTTGGAGCCGGTGGCACCATTACCACCTCCCCCATGTTCGACACGGGGGCCGGAGCTACCGGAAGAGAACAACATCAGAAGCGTCTCGACGGTTAGGCTCTACAAGATTAGAGGGTCACTCCATCCGCACCCCCTCCCCTCATCGACGAGCACAGCCGCAACAATGGCGCTCGGTCCAGGGCGAGCCATCGCCCTTCGGTCGCCCCCACCACGAGAGTGATCGCGGCGCATGCGCCTCCTCTCGAACGAGCCAGCCAGACCACTGCGCTCAACGGAGCCACTAATCTTTGAGCACCACCGCCGCATGACCTCGCTACCCCAGTGGTCGTCCCACAGCAGCATGGGCGCGGTGCCACCGCTGGCACCATCATGAGCCAGACGATGGTGCGGTCGACGTCATCAACGTCCATGCCAAGCACAGCCACGGAGGCTATGGCGCGAGCTCAGCTATTACTTAGGTTCCCACCAGCGGCCGAGCAGATGGATGAATGGCGTGCCATCATCCAAAGCCTGCTCGGTTTCGCTGAAGCTGGGGGCTCACGACGAGCTTGCCCACTGGAACCTCCACAAGCGACAGCCACCGCCCGCACCGCTGGCCGTACGAAGGGGGGCCGTCCCCACGTTTCAGTCCCCACCACGGCAGCCGGTGAGGGCGCGACAGAATCAGGACCCTGATGACGTCTCGATGGCCTCTTCTGACCCTCGAGCACGTCAAGGCCAATGTCGAACCACGGAAGACAGGCGGCGGGGAGACGCGCACGTCATCGCCAAACGACGCCGCAATGACCCCCACTAGACCAACGGGTGCGACGGCCTCAATGTCGATGAGCCTGCACTCAGTGTTGGCGGGTGCCAACCTTTCGAGGTGGGCTGCCCTGCCTTTACACGAGAGCTGCAGCAAGTCCGTTGGCCGTCCGTTCGCACGTTCAAGCTAGAGATACCTGAGAAGTATGACGGGAGGCTGAACTCGATAGAGTTTCTGAGCATCTACACCATCGCTGTTCAGGCTGCCGGGGGAAGAGATGAGAAGGTGTTCACCAACTACTTCCCTTTGGCCCTAAAGTCCAATATGAGGTCTTGGCTGGTGCACCTGCCGGAGAACTCCATTTGGTCATGGGCAGACCTGTGCCACGAGTTCATCGGTGCCTTCAACAGTGGCCACCAAGAGCCCGGCAGGCCCAACGAACAACAACTTCTCCAGCAGAAGGATGGAGAAAACCTCCATAAGTATTTACATAGATTCAGTAAAGTTCATAGAAATATTCCAAATATCCATGCGGCAAATGTTATAGCAGCTTCCCAGACCAATGTGTGCAACCGCCGCATTCGTTCCAAAATGAACGTGCGGTTTCCCAAGACTGTGAAAGAACTATATACGCTGGTGGATATATGTGCCTGGATGGAAGAAGGAAGGAAGTTGCCTAGGGAAGAAGATTGCATTAATGTTAATTCAGAAGATGAAGATGAATCAACTAGACAGAAGAAGGTCAAGAAGCGCAATAAGAAGCCAAGGGATAAGGCAGTAATGATTGTGGAAGGATCGGGCACGCCTAGTACCGGCAAGAAGGCCAAGGTTGAGGCTCCCGGCAAGGAAGTTTCCACGTGCACTGCCTGCCGGGAAGCCGCTACCGTCGAAAAAGTTGGGAAAGGCGATGGGCCGTACTACAAGATCCACCGGACCAAAGGCCACAACCTTCAGGGGTGTTATCAGGTTGATCAGCTCAACAAGAAACTGATGGCAGAGTATGATAAGCATGATAAGGAGAAAGGTCATAATGCTGTTGGCGGTAAGGGCCAGGGTGGTAAAACAAATCGCCTTGGTAGACCCTTTCAAAACCAAGGAAAGCCAGTCAGGGGCCAAGAGAAGGAAACCTGTGATGATGCCAGTGATGGAGGGGATGAAGAGGAAACTAGTGAGCAGGAATTTCAGAAGGCTGCTAACGCCCTATGCATTGATGGGGGTGCATCTTTGCAAACCTCTTATCGCCAACTCAAGCGATGGGCACGAGAGGTCAATGTTGTGGAACCAGCGCCAGATGCCCGAAAACCGCTCAAATGGTCCCGCACACCCATCATCTTTGACGAAAAAGATCACCCTGATCGTACCACTACGGTAGGGTGTTTGCCGTTGTTGGTCTCCCCAATAATTCGCAACCTCAAGATTACAAAGATGCTAGTGGACGACGGGGCTGGGTTGAATCTAAATTCCCCAGTAGTTATCAGCAAGCTTCAAATAGGAGAAGAAGAGTTAGAGGCCACCGGCATGTTTCAAGGAGTTAATCCCGGCACGAGTCATCCTAAGGGGAAGATTACATTGCTGGTGATGTTTTTGGGGGGGGGGGCTAAACTATTGGACTGAGAAGATTGCGTATGATGTAGTTGATCTCCCCCTGCCGTACAATGCGATTCTTGGACGACCAGCCCTGGCCAAGTTCATGGAAGCATCCCACTATGCATACAACACCTTGAAAATGCCTGGGCCACTGGGTATCCTCACTATCCCATCTGATGACAAGGATGCAATTATCTGTGTGGACAAGATGTATCGAGATGCATTTGCAGCGGAAATGGCAGCAACGACAGTTCCCGCCAAGAAAAGCAAAGGAAAGAAGAGGGATTGTAGGACCTCTGGCATGGAGTCCGGGAAACGTGCCCCCTCTAAGTGCACGACACCCATTGACGACGGGCCGGAGTGTTCCAAGAGCAAGAGATCCAAGGTTACCGCACTACAAGTGAAGAAGGTCCCGGTAGGGCTGGCTGGCGTTGATGGTACCTTCACTATCAGCGCTAGCCTCGATGATAAATAGGAAAGCACGCTCGTTGCCTTCCTGTGGGCGAAGATCGACTTGTTTTCTTGGCAACCATCTGATGTCCCAAGTGTTCACAAGGAGGTAATTGCGCACCACTTTGCTGTCTGCCCACATGCCCGACCCGTCAAGCAGCAAGTACAGAAGCAGGCCTTGGAGATGCAGCAGTTCATTGTCGAAGAGATCAAGAAATTGGATGGAGCTAGTTTGGTCAGAGGAGTACTGCATCCTACATGGTTGGCAAATCCAGTAGTGGTTCGGAAGGCTAATGGGAAGTGGAGGCTTTGCATTGATTTCACAGACCTCAACAAGGCTTGCCCGAAGGACCCATTTCCCTTGTCGTGCATCCACCAGATCATGGATTCTACTTCAGGATGTGATTTTCTCTCCTTTCAAGGCGCATACTCCACGTATCATCAGATCTTCATGTCCAAGGAAGATGAAGAGAAGAGATCGTTCATCACTCCGTGTGGTGCATACTGCTTTGTCCGCATGCCGTTCGGATTAAAGAGTGTCGGGTCCACTTTTGCAAGGGCAGTCCAAATCGGTTTTGAGCCACAGTTGCACAAAAATATAGAAGCCTATATGGATGATATCATGGTAAAAACCAAGGATAAGGCCACCTTTATCCAGGATTTGGAAGAGACATTTGCTAATCTGCGCAAGATCAATCTAAAGCTTAATCCGGAGAAGTGTGTATTCGGTTTTCCCTCCGGCAAGCTACTTGGGTTCTTCGTGTCCCATTGGGGGATCGAAGCCAACCCTGACAAGATCATGGCCATTGAGCAGATCCAAGCGCCAAGGACAATTAAGGATGCGAGGCGCTTGACGGGATGCGTTGCCCCACTCAGCAGATTCATCTCCAAGTCTACCGAGCTTGCACTGTTGTTTTTCAAAGTTTTGAAGAAGGTAGGACCTATGAAGTGGATCCCGGAAGCGGATGTAGCTCCGCAAGAGTGAAAAGTCTACCTATGTCTGAACCCACCTTGGCTGCTCCCAAACCCTAAGAACCATTGTTGCTATACTTGGCGGCAACCAACCAGGTGGTCAGTGCAGCCTTGGTAGTGCAGCGAGAGGTGGATGAGACAGAAACTGAACAGAGAACAGTAGAGTCAAAGAAGGATCAGGACAGTAGTAAGCACGACAGTGAAAACAACCCCAGGGACACGGCAAGGAAGAAAATATTGCAGCACCCAGTGTACTTCGTCAGCTCCTTGTTACAGGGGGCTAGATCGAGGTATTCTGGTGTGCAAAAGTTGATATTTGGTCTCATTATGGCCTCAAGGAAACTACACCACTATTTCCAAGCACATGATATCACGGTTGTTACTCATTCCGTTACAAAGGATACTCCAAAACCCTGAGGCAACTGGTAGAATAGTGGAATGGGCTTTGGAGTTATCCAGCTTTGGTTTGAAGTTTGAGAGCACTTCAGCTATTCAGAGTAGGGCATTGGCAGAGTTTATTACAGAATGGACGCCAACCCCTGATGAGTAAAGGACAGAGACAGCCATCCCTGGCAAGGAATCACCCTAAGAATGGATCATGTATTTTGATGGTGCTTTTTCCCTACAAGGTGCAGGGGTTGGCGTACTTCTTGTTGCCCCCTCCGGGAGCACTTGAAGTATGTCCCCTAGACACACTTTTCCTGGGAAGAAGCCACCAACAATACAGCAAAGTATGAAGGGTTCCTTGTCGGGCTCAGGATTACAGCAGAATTGGGAATTAAGAAGCTGATCATTCGAGGAGATTCACAACTTCTGGTGAGACAAGTAAACAAGGATCATCAAAGCCCATTGATGGAAGCATAAGTCGAGGAAGTGAGGAGATTGGAGGAGCACTTTGATGGTTTGCAAACAGACCACGTACCCCATGCGGAAAATAGCATAGTTGATCACCTGTCAAAGTGTGCTATGCAGAAGCTTCCTGTGGAACCAGGAACTTTTGTTCTCCATCTCTCTTAACCCTCCGTATCACTAGCCACAATGGCCCGGAAGAGGAGAAAGTTGGGCTACGGTAAGCCTCTCCCGGTAGAGCCATCCTCTCTCGGCAGAGACCCTGCCGGAAACAACTCCTCACAGCCTGCCGGACCACCCCCTCCAGCCGGGCTTATGGACCCCACGAACGAGGCTAGTGCTCCCGCTGCAGAGGAGGTTCCGCTAGTCCTCATTGCCAAGCCCTAGGCTCCAACTTGGGAAGGCACATTGTCCACTTCCTCCAAACCGGGGAACTCCCTGGCAACCAAGATGAAGCTGAAAGAGTAGCCCGGAGGGCCAGTATGTATCAGTTTGTCGATGACACTCTATACAGAAGGAGGTCCAACAGTGCGAAATTGAAGTGTGTTTGTTGGGAGGATGGAAATGAACTACTTGTTGAGATTCATAGAGGAATGTGCTACTCCCACATTGGATCAAGGGCATTAGTTGGGAAAGCATTCCGGCAAGGATTTTATTGGCCCACAGCCCTCCAAGATGTGGTTGAGTTAGTCACAAAATGTGAAGCCTACCAGTTCCATTCCAAGAAAATACACCTCTCTGCCCAAGCTCTTCAGACAATCCCTCTATCATGGCCATTTTTGGTATGGGGCTCGATATCCTCCGCCCTTTCCCCCGAAAATTCGAGGGCTTTGAATTCTTGTTCGTTGCCATCGACAAGTTTACAAAGTGGCCGGATGTGACTATCATGAGAAAGATGACTGCTCAGTCAGCTATCATGTTCTTGAAAGAATTGTTGTGTCGTTTCGGTGTTCCGGCAAGGATCATCACTGACAAAGGCACCCAGTTCACGAGCCACGCCTTCATGCAATACGTTCATACCCTCGGATGCAAAATCTCATTCGCTTTTGTGGCACACCCCGGGAGCAATGGACAAGCTGAGAGAGCGAACACTGAAGTGCTTCGTGGAGTCAAGGAACGAACTTTTGATATGCTGCAGAAGCATGGCAGGCAGTGGACCGAGGAGCTACCGTTAGTTCTCTGGTCCCTCAAAATGACACCTAACTGAGCTACGGGGCAGACTCCCTTCTCCCTAGTCTACGGGGTAGAAGCAGTTATCCCCATGGAACTCATTTACGTGTCCCCTCGAGTGCTTGCCTACGATGAAGTAGCGCAAGATTAGCACGACGCGTGACGACGCTATGCTACTCGAGGAAAACCGTCGTCGGGCTGCTATGCGTGCTACACGCTACCAGCAAGCCCTGCGAGTCTATGCGTGTTTTGAGGAAGGTGACCTTGTCCTTAGGCGCGTTCAGTCCGCCAAGTGTACAAACAAGCTATCAGCGAAGTGGGAAGGCCCTTACCGGGTGGTACGAGTCACCAGACCTAGCGTAGTCCGTCTAGAGACCGGGGATGGCACACAGTTGCAAAACTCATGGAATATTGAGCATCTCCATAAGTACTAACCGTAAGGTGCAAGGCTACCAGGCACTGCCCGGAAACCACCCTTTTGTACAAGCCTTGCCTCAGTTGCATGTAACCCCTTGTACAAAGCTGGGGCGGTGACCCTGTGCAAGAGAAAATAAAGAAGCACTGTGGGGGGCCCAACCAAGATCGCATGCATGCACGAGCACACCTAGATCACTACATAAGCATTTCACGAGCATTCTCATATGCATATAGATAGGATTGCATCCTGCATTTATTCTCATCTACATGGAGTTGCAGGTTCCTACCGTGAACTTGACTCCGACGAGGGACGAGAAGATTGCACGGCTCAGCGATCCTCGGGAAGCCAAACAAATAAGTTTACCTCTTGTCCATTAGTGTTCTGTAAGCTATAACTTATGCATAGAGAAACCTCGCCGCCCTCTTGGAACTAGGGTGCTCCCATCCTTGGCTCGAACGTTGCTTCAGCCTGGATGGTCGTAGTGGCCCTTGGTAAAAAGGGAGTGGGCGGGGGGCTGGCACCTCAGTCTGTTCCCCAGCAGACATGATTCTTCGGCGGAGAAAAGGGTGCCGGTAGGATATCCTGCTAGGGAAAACTCGTTTAATTATAGTAAAGAGGCATTGCACCTCTGCATGGACATATACATGCACGGGTTCCCGGCAAGGTTTATCTCTTTCATTGACATGCAGATACAAGTACAAGCATTACAAAACACAAAGATGGACACGAGAGATTACATTATTTGAATTAATATTTGGTGATTGCCTACAAGTTTAAGATTGAAAAAAGATAAGTGCCCCGTGATCCCCTTTTTCGTTTTCCCTCCTTCAGGCATTGTGGTGGAAGCAGGAAAAGACGAGAAAAGGAGCACCCAAGCAGGAGCCCACCCCGGTCCTGTTAGGGCCCGTCGGGCACGGCCTGACAAGACCGGGAGTGGCGAGCCTGCGAAGGAGGAGTGCGGGGGACGAGGCGGCGCCTTCTGGTCACCAGGTCCAGAACCAACAAGAAGCCCCGGCTTGAGCGCCGGTGGAGTCATCCACCAAAGCTCAGCTAGAAGACTGCTAGAGGCAAGGAGAAGGCACCAAGAGAACATCCCTCTCCGGCTATATCCCGAAGAGGCTGGTGGTGACGGTGTCGGGGAGAGAGGGGAAGAGCAAGAAGATGAGGTGGCATGACGACAGTCGGAGGTGAAGGCATCCACGCCATCGTACTCCGACCTGACCCCCTGCCACCCGCCTTCTCCATCTTCCCCCACTTTTTCCTCCCCACCGCTGCTCTCGGCAAGCGCCAAGACTCCAGTCTTACGCCTCCAGCGGAGAAACAACAAGCAGCCGAAACGGCTAGGGGGCTCGAGGCATGCCCCGCCCCAACTTGGCGGGCAGGGAGATTCACCCCTCATCAACGTCGGCCCTAAGACCTCCGGGAGGGGCAGTGCTTGGATTACCAATGGTCTCCGGCCCCTCCTCCCGGACGAGCATCAAAGGTACCAAAAGACTCGCCACGCCAAGGACCAGGCTCACTCCCCAAGCATCAACACTCGCATAAGGCAATGATGACCCCAAATAGGAGCCCGAGGGTTGGCTCCAGGCTTCCTTCTCCAACATGACCAGCAAAAACAGAAGATGATGAGAGAAGGATTACGAAGGTGGGTGACTCCTCCCTCCTTCGCCCCTCCCTTTTATAGGCCGGGCGGGGAAGGGCAACTGCTCCATCCCTAGGTGACCACCGCCCACCTCCACCAATTCAAGATGGGCGGGCCCTTTCCAAGGTACTCTACTGCGCCACGCGCCTCCATTACCTACCCCATGCGATGCATGCTTCATACGTGGCTAAGGATAAGGGCGCGCTGTGGGAAGAGTAAATTGGCAGTTTCTACCCCATGCGTTAAAGTCATTCATGGGCCATCACTAGAGCGGCCCCACCACTATTGGCCTTACACCATGCATGGGGAAACCGGAAACTGGCCCAGAATCAAGGCTGATGAAGCAGCAACAGAAAACTCAAGGGGCCAACCCGTTCAGCAACCTTGCCTATGCACTTATTAGGCCCTACCCCGACGAGGGTCAGCAGCACGTTCGGGGCAGGCCTGGGAGCTTCTATCGGTGCAACAAACCCTTAGTCTGTTGCCCAGACTGTGCACAGGCACGAGATCAAGATTGAAGCACCAACCCAAGTCAGTGATTGAAGGACGAAGATATTTGAAGAACCAACATGCAATCCAGAGAGACTAAGATCAAGCTAGAAGAGCAAGATACCGGCAAGAGAAGGGCCTCCCTTGCCGGGCAGGCAAGCCCGACAAGGGGCAACGCCACCGCAAGGAGCAGGCAACCAAGGCACCCCGGTAAGGTCTGTCGGGGCTCGCGGGGGCAGAACCACCCCACCAACCACTCGATCATGACCCACATCGTCAATTAGTGAGGTGTCAAGCCGCAAGATGATTAAGTTGCAGCCATTCTCCACATGGCAGCCATTTCCTATAGAATAAGCCTACATATGGCACATGTCCTGCGACGTGTCAAGGGAATAGGCTCGGAGCTGGCAAGATAGCCCGGCATGCCTTGGCGGGCGACAAGTGATGTGAGACCAAGCGGGTCATTTAATGCAACCTGTTAGCCTGCAGAGTTAGGTATGATAGCACTGTTCACTATCATATCAGTGGATAATGACTACTTTGCCATTGTGGTGACCCCTTAATCTATAAAAGGAGGCCCAAGGGTCTCATAGGAGGGGTTGGAAAGTTGATGAACCCAAGCCACCATACGCGCGTAGTCGCTGCGGCCCCGAGGCGAACCCTGCCGGGCAAGTGTATTACGCACCAGCACATTCATTCCACCATCAATCCCCCAAAGCAGGAGTAGGGTCTTACGCCTCGCGGCGGCTCGAACCTGGGTAAATTGCTTGTGTGCTCTTTGCCATGCTACCGTGTGCTAGTTTGCTCTTTGTGCAACGCGGCGTCCCCCTGCCGAACCAGCAAGGAGCCACTCGGTCCCATAGGTGGCCGCGGATATCCTGCGACAACTGAAGAAATGCCAAAATAGAAGGGAAGGCCTAGCTTATCAAATACAAGTATCATGTAGCGTCTTGCAGCATTAGATGAGTGTAGATTAGCGTATCATAAAGTAACAAGTATATTGTAGTAACACCCAAAGATCCTTCCTCGACTCCATGTAAAAAAGCGACCTTGGAGCCACCATACCCATTTATTGTCCCTAGTATCCAGTTCTACTTGTAATAGATCGAGATACAACTCCAAGTGTCCGTTACCATGGACACAACTATTCAAATATATATACTTCCCTGCTGGGGTGCACCAATTTACCCAACACGCTTGATTAACTTTGGTCAGGCACACTTTTTTGGGTCACGCCCGGCCTCGGTTGATCGACACACCATAGTCCTACCTAGTGTTGTAGGCTGAAACCCTAAGGGATATCTTTTCACACTTGGAGGGGGAAAGGGATGAACTCACAAGAACACAAGGGGAAAATTACTCAAATAAACCCAATTACACATCCACTAGAGTAGCACAGGTAAAATCCACAAGAATACAAGAACAATTCAAGGAAAATAGTTGTAGGGTAAAGTTCTTCCCACTCCCAAGGAGGTGAGGTATTGATGATAGTCTTCTCCAAGAGGAGGCCTTGAAATCCACAAGGGGATCTACTCCTTGGAGGCCTTGATATCCAAGAGGAGGGGTGAGATGACCAAAGATCTCTCTATGTCTATCCAATACTCCCCTAACCCTAAAAACTAAGAGGAGCATGGAATATATAGTCTAGGGGCGGGAGGGTATGGGCCTCGCTGGTTACATGGGCTTTTTAGCCCAATTCATAGTGAAACTAGGCTGACCAGACAGTCTGGTGGTAAGGATCGGACAGTCCGGTGAGTCCAGACGCATTTCTGGGTGCCACCGGACTGTCCGTTGTGGCGGCCGGACACTCCGGTAGTGCAATTTCTGGGCGACCGGACTATCTGTTGTGGGGACCAGACTGTCCGGTAGTGCAATTTTTGCATTCTTGCTTTTCTTTATCTTGACACTTCTGGTCAGGTCTTGGGTTTTGGGGATCCTTCTCTTAGGCCTTGTGGGTACTCCTTAACCTCTTGTCGGGGTTCGTCCTCGTACCTAATGACACATAGCATATTTTGGTGAGGTAGCAACCAAGTCCCATTCATGTCCATATCTATCTCAAGTAGGAGTGAGTTCATCTTGATTTGAATGGTGCGTGCTCGAGCTCTTGTCATAGGTCCACGTGGTGCTTGATGTGTCGGTGTAGAGTCCATGGGGACGATGGAAGGATGCTCCACATCATCTCCCCCCCTTGGGAGAGATTGGCTCGTGGATCGTAAATCTCATCACCATGGAAATTGTAGACATAGGTGCACTTCATGGCACGATCAAAGTACTCCAAGTTATCTCTAGAATGGTATACATGCAAAAAGAGAAAACACAAAGGATGTATCGAGTATCACTCAATGTAATGCTACAATAGTAGAGTTGGTACTGGGTTTGTTTCTCACACCTACGCAAGTAAAGCTTATGGAGGAGCTTGGTTAGGATGGGTGGCACAAAATTTCAAGAAAATGTTAGTCAAGATATCGATAATGTTGAGAAGGTTCACAAAATTGCATGTAAAGCAAATAGATCAAACCCAAGGGTATCTATAGGAACACACACACATAAGATATATGGCCTCCACAAAACCAAGGAGTGAGCTCAAATTGTATAACCACGGAAAATGCTCTTGTTGTACGGATGCTAGAGAGACGCTAGCTCGATTGCTCAGATGGGCTAGATATGCTTATGCACCAACCTATGAGAGAAACATGCCATCTTCAATCCCAAGTATCCTATGTATGTATAACACCCCGTATGTAACCTGCCATATTTGTATTCCAACTCTTGCCATTTCCGGCACTAAGTTATGATATTTCCTTGTTGTCGGGTTTTTGTCTTCGTTTTGCTTTTGTCTTTGTCATGCATCTCATATCATGTCATCATGTGCGTCGCATTTGCATACGTGTTCGTCTCATGCATCCGAGTATTTTCCCCGTTGTCCGTTTTGCATTCCGGCGCTCCTATGTCCTCCGGTGTCCCTGTTTACCTCTTTTCATGTGCGGGTGTTAAACGTTTTCGGATTGGACCGAGACTTGCCAAGCGGCCTTGGTTTAGTATCGGTAGACCGCCTGCCAAGTTTCGTGCCATTTGGACTTCGTTTGATACTCCAACGGTTAACCAAGGAGCCGAGAAGGCCTCATGTGTGTTGCAGCCCAACACCTCTCCAAAGTGGCCCAAAACCCACCTAAACCCCTTCCATCATCTCGGTCATTTGATCACGATCGCGTGGCCACAAACCGTGCTCAATTTGGAGCCTCCTAGCTCCCTCTACCTATAAATATAGACTCTGCCCCGAAAATTCCAGATCCCTAACCCTAGTCCCGCTCCATCTCCGCCGCCGGACGAAAATCACCTGGCCGGACATGTCCGACCCGCGCAGCCGCCGCCACGTGGCACGCCGCCATTCGCCGTCGCACCGCCCCACTCCGCCGGACCCGCCGACCCGCTGGCGACCGCCACCGCCGCTCCGCCGCACGCCTCTACCTCACGGCCTCACGCCGCCCCGGTGACGACTCCGGCTGGATCCCGCTCCCCCGGCTTCCCCGTCAGCTCCGGCCACCACCATCTCCATCTCCGACGAGAAGCCTGACGAACCTCGGTTCCGCGCCACCCTGATCCAGATCTAGATCCGTTAGGTTGATTTTGGCCTAATTTCCAGTAATTTTTGCATTCTTCATCGCATCATAACTCTGCATCCGTGGCTCCGTTTTGGGCGTGTAGCATATCAAATTGTTCGTCTCGACGAGTACTTCATTTCATTCCATTGCACCATGTTAATTTGAGTTCATCTTGCTGCCCAAAATGCTGGCGCAAGAGTGCTATGCAATGTTAGTTTCAGACTCTTATCAGTAATTGGACATTTGTCATTTTTGCCATGATTAATGTGTGCCTCCTATAATCTTGAGCCCTACATGTGTTTTGAAGTATGCCATGCCGTCTTTACAGGGGTGTATGCCATGTATTTTTGTGATATTTGTGGTGACTAGAACAAGCATGCAAAGTAGCTCTCGTAATGTTGCCGATTTCAGGGACTTAGAAATCTTCTAAGTCTTTGCGCTGTTAATATTTTTATGCCATGTATTCATGTTGCTACAGAGTGATCCATGCCTCTTTTGAGCATGATCAGTAAGGATGTTTTGTATATATTGTTGTGCTCCATCCATCCATGTCTTTGTTTGCAATTATGGAGCACCCTAGCTTGACTCAATCGAGCTCTACTTTTGCTATAGAATGTTCCTGGAAGATTGTTTACATGTTAAGCAATTTTGTCGAGGTTGTTGTAGTTGATCCGTGCATGCGATGAGGTTGTTCTTGCCATGTTTAGCTTATATGCCATGTCTACTTGCTGTGTGTATGATTAGTTTGTCATGAAATGCCTTGTGGTGAGTGCATCGAGCTTGTAAACATGCCTACGTGAATCTGCTTTGCCATGTTCCAGTTTTCTACTAAGCCTGTATCTGTTAACGAAAGTTGCTATGTTCACATGGTTGCCATTGTATTTAATGACCCCTTTTGGCTCATGGTCAGTAAGGGACTTTTGTTTTATGCTTTGAGTAGCTTCATTCCATGTCTTGCTTTGCCATGATATGTTCTTGTAGCTGTTGTTATCATGCTCTAAACTTTGCTTCCTGATATTAAAATCCTGACATGTTAGTTTCACCAAGTCTGTAACCTGTTATCTTTTGCAATTTTGCCATGCTTGTTTGAACCTGCTATTTTGTGAATTAGCCGTAGCTCAGTGTTCATCTTTTGTCAAGCAGCTTGAGTGGATCACTTCCATGTGTTTTGTTGTTATGTTAGACTGTAGTAGCTTGTTATTCTTGATGCATTTAGTTGGCCTCGTGCTATTAATCGCAGCTTTGCGCCATTATTGTTTTGCTTGCCATTTGCAAACCGTGCATCCGATTCCGGTGACCTTTATATCGATTTCGACCGAAATCAACCCATCTTTACAGTGGAACTCTTCGTTTTACAAGTTGAGGCAAGGTTCAATCTTTCCTTTCCGAATCATGCATATGCATTGCATATCACATCCCGCATATCATGCCATGTTTTGCATCTTGTTGCTTGTGCATCGCACGTGGTTGATTGTGTCTCCCTTTGCTTGTTGTTCTTGCTTTGGGTAGAGCCGGGAGACAAGTATGTGATTGAGGAACCCATTGAGTACGCTTACGAGGATCAAGCTAACGTCAACTCGCAGAACTTTGCAGGCAAGATGACCATACCCTCGAAATCACTTCTATCTTTTCTTGCTAGATGCTCGCTCTTTTGCTATGCCTATGCTACGATACCTACCACTTGCTTATCATGCCTCCCATATTGCCATGTCAAACCACTAACCCACCTTGTCCTAGCAAACCATTGTTTGGCTATGTTACCGCTTTGCTCAGCCCCTCTTATAGCGTTGTTAGTTGCAGGTGAAGACTGGAGTTTGTTCCTTGTTGGACCAAGTTTATTGTTGGGATATCATTATTATATCTTGTCTATTTTTAATGCATCTATATACTTGGTAAGGGGTGGAAGGCTCGGCCTTATGCCTCGTGTTTTGTTCCACTCTTGCCGCCCTAGTTTTCCGTCATACCGGTGTTATGTTCCTTGATTTTGCGTTCCTTACACGGTTGGGTTATAATGGGAACTCCTTGACAGTTCGCCATGAATAAAACTCCTCCAGCAATGCCCAACCTTGGTTTTACCATTTGCCACCTAGCCTTTTCCCTTGGGTTTTGCGGACTCAAGGGTCATCTTTATTTTAAACCCCCCTGGGCCAGTGCTCCTCTGAGTGTTGGTCCGAAATGGGCAGCCTACGGGGACACCTCGGGGAAACTCGAGGGTTGGTTTAACTCGTAGCTTGACCTATCCGGTGTGCCCTGAGAACGAGATAAGTGCAACTCCTATCGGGATTTGTCGGCACATAGGGCGGCTTTGCTGGTTTAGTTTTACCATTGTCGAGATGTCTTGTAACCGGGATTCCAAGTCTGATCGGATTGTCTTGGGAGAAGTAATATCCTTCGTTCACCGTGAGAGCTTGTGATGGGCTAAGTTGGGACACGACTGCAGGGATTTGAACTTTCAAAAGCCGTGCCCGCGGTTATGGGCAGATGGGAATTTGTTAATGTCCGGTTGTAGAAAACCTGAAACTTAACTTAATTTAAAATGAATCAACAGAGTGTGTGGTCGTGATGGTCTCTTTTCGGCGGAGTCCGGGAAGAGAACACGGTCTCGTGTTATGCTTGAACGTAGGTTGTTCTAGGATCACTTCTAGATCATAGTTTATCAATCGTGCCTTTGCCTTCTATTCTCGCTCTCATTTGAGTATGTTAGCCACCATATATGCTAGTGCTTGCTGCAGCTCCACCTCATACCTTTGACCCTACCTATAAGCTTAAAGAATCTTGATCGCGAGGGTGTGAGAATGCTGAGTCCCTGTGACTCACAGATTACTTCCAAAACCAGATGCAGGGACCAATGATACCACTCTAGGAGATTCGACTGAGCTCAAGTGGGAGTTCGATCAGAACTCAGGACGATACTACATTTCTTTTCCAGATGATCAGTAGTGGAGCCTAGTTGGGGCGATCGGGGACTTTGTTGCATTTGGGGTTATCTTTATTTTGGTTCCGCAGTCGGACCTTGATTGTATCTGGATGAATGTAATGTTATTTATGCATTGTGTGACGTGGCGATTGTAAGCCAACTATGTATCTCTTTCCTTATTCAATACATGGGTTGTGTGAAGATTACCCCACTTGCGACATTGCTTACAATGCGGTTATGCCTCTAAGTCATGCTTCGACACGTGGGAGATACAGCCGCATCGTGGGCGTTACAGTATGCATTGACAAAGATGATCTAGCTATGCAAAATGGCTCGATGCTATTGCTTACAAGCTCTTTGTTTCTCCTGTTTTGCTTACAAGCTTTTGCTTTCTCTTGTTTTTTGACTATGCCATGATGTTTGATTTGCGAGCCAAGTTATGAGACAATTATGTAAGATATACACGGGGGAGACTTATGGCACAATGACGATAGCAACTTGATTGCATGCTTAATTTAGCTATGCGGAGTAAGCGTATCACTAAGGTGCACAATATAGCGTGGCCCGACAATTCTCAACTCGCTAGTCTCGATGGGTACGTGACACAAAATGCCTCGAGCCTATCAAGGTAATGGCAAGGGTATGAACGAAGTGTCATCGAGGTAACGTCCTTTCTTATGGTTGGTATGAGGATGAAGTTCTCATTGTCGATGTCGAGTACAGGGCGATGATGAATAGCGGTGTTGTCGATGTCAAATCATTCCTAAGTAGCCGAAACACCTAAGGAAATGGAAACCGCAACTCAAAATCGATCAAATGCGGAAGGTGGGTGTTTTTATGTTGAAAAATTTGATGGAAGCAAATGATGGCGGTAATGGTTAAGAGGATGGGGGATGTCAATAGCTACAAAACAAGCTAAAGAACACAAAAACGGGCATCAGGAGTGGAAGCTATGATGAAAACAAGAAATTCTCCAAAGCATTTTTTGAACTAGCGGACAGTCCAGTCCTGGGTAGCGGACAGTCCGATCTTCATCCAAAAACCTTCTGATTCAAGCGGACACTCCGGTATGGAGAGCGGGCAGTTCGGTCCGTGAATAGTTTGCTCCTGATGCGAGCGGACTGTCCGCCATGGGGGTGCGGACAGTCTGGTGCGGGCTGGGAAAGCACGAACTTAAAACTTTTGAGACGGAAATGGATGATTTCAAGCTCTAAATTCTTGGGTAAATGAAGACTTGGTGGATTTTGTAGTGGGGGTGGTGTGGGGGGTTGGGTCAATGGTAGATCCACTTGCTAAACAACAAATTCGTGGACCAAATTGACAAAATCTCAGAAGATCCAATAAATTGCAAGAGAACTTTTGGGGCTTTTTTCGTGGGGATTTTTGAATTGGGACAAAAAGCAACAAAATTAGGCTAGAATATGGGGGGTAGGGACTCCAAGATGTGAATCAACCATGTCTCATGATACCAAGATGTTGTAGGGTGAAACCCTAAGGGAGATATTTTCACACTTGGAGGGGGGGAATGGATGAACTCGCAAGAACAAAAGGGTAACATCACTCAAGAAAACCCAATTAAACATCCACTAGAGTACCACACGTGAGATACACAAGAATACAAGAACAATTCAAGGAAAATAGCACTAGGGTAAAGTTCTTCCCACTCCAAAGGAGGTGAGGTCTTGCTGATAGTTTGCTCCAAGAGGAGGCCTTGAAATCCACAAGGGGATCTATTCCTTGGAGGTCTTGATCTCCAAGAGGACTGGAAGATGAGAAAAGCTCTCTCAAAGTCTATCCAATACTTTCCTAACCCTAAAAACTGAGAGGACCACGAAATATTTAGTGTAGGGGCGAAAGGGTATGTGCCTCGGTGGTTACATGGGCTCTTTGGCCCAATTCGTAGCGAAACTGGGCAGACCGGATAGTCCGGTGGTAAGGACCGGACAGTCTACTGAGTATAGATGCATTTTCGGGTGCCACTGGACTGCCAGGTGTGGGGACCGGACTGTCCGGTACTGCAATTTCTATGCGACCAGGTTGTCTATTGTGGGGACCGGACAGTCCGGTAGTGCAATTTCTGCATGCTTACTTTTCTCAATCTTGACATATCCGGTCAGCTCATGGTTCTTGGGGTCCTTCTCTTAGGCATTTTGGGTACTCCTTAACCTCTTGGCGGAGTTCGTCCTCGTACACAATGATACATTGGTGAGTTAGCAACCAAGTTCCATTCATGTCCATATCTATCTCAAGTAGGAGTGAGTTCACCTTAGTTTCAATGGCGCGTGCTCAAGCTCTTGTCATAGGTCCACATGGTGCTTGGTGTGTCGGTGTAGGGTCCATCTGGATCATGGAAGGATGCTCCACATCACCTATGCTCAACAGAGTGGTCAACACATCGGTCTTCATCCTAAATATGAAGGGGTCATGCGCCAATCGTCGTTTGCAATCCTGCATGTTGCAAGCGCGGCATGGAGTAGACCCACCCCTTATATATACAAGTGTAGGTGGTTACCATCCAACAGGGCACACGCCGCTAAATTGCTGACGTCCGAGAGCTTTCGGAAGAATCGTATGACACCGAGTGCCCGTACTTATTTCCGCATGGTTCTTAGTGCGAAAAGGCCAGCGGCCTACTCAGATCACATATCCAAACCCATTAGTTTCTTGGGAGCACGCGGAGACGATTAGTGATCCTGTTGCCCTATCATGCTGACTTACGGCAAGTGTCAGGCCCATCGCTCTCTCGGTGCAACAAACCCTGGGTCAGTTGCCCAGACTGTGCACATGCATGGGAACAGACTAAAGGCACCAACCCAAGTTAGGGTGCAAGAAACCAAGAGCTTCGAAGGACCAATATGCAAGCCAAGAGGACCAAGGTCAAGCCAGAGAAGCCAAATACCAGCAGAAGAAGATCCTTCCTTGCCGGGCAGAACAGTGGCGGTGCCAGGAATCCAATCATGTGTGTTCAATTAAATATTATGTAGTCAGATGTATGCATTTATAATATCTTTTGGCATAATTTCTACTTGATGTATGTAGCTTTTGCCACCGGGGCAGACGAGCTCGACAGGTGCTAGGTCGCCCCGGAAGAAGACGCCCAAGACGTCCCGGCAGGGCTTGTCGGGACTCACGAGGGCAAAACCACCTCACCCAACTACTCACTACTCCACCCTGACCTGCGTCGTCAATCGGTGTGGTGTCAAGCCACAATGTGAATAAGTGGCAGCCATTCGCCACATGGTAGCCTTTCTCTACGGAAGATACCCAAGAACGACACGCGTCCTGTGACGTGTCAAGCGAGCAGGTATGAAGCTGGCTAAATAGCCTGGCAAGGCTTGCCGGGCAACCAACGACATGACGTTAAGCGGTGAATTTAGTGCACCCTGTCAGCCTGCGGAGTTAGGTATGATAGCATTGTTTGCTATCTTATTAGTGCATATTGACTACTTTGCCATTGTGGTAACCCCTTAATCTATAAAAGGAGGCCCCTGGCAACCGTAGAAGGGGTTAGAAGGTTGGATAACAAATAGGCCCATACACGCGTAGCCACTCCTGCCCTTGTCGGGCAAGTGTACTACGCTCCACCACCACTCTTCAACCATCAATCCACCAAAGCAGGAGTAGGGTTTTACACCTCACGGTGGCCCGAACCTGGGTATTTCCTGCGTTATCTCTGCCATGCTGCCCCACGCTCCTATGCTCTTTGTGGAACGTGACTTCCCCCTACTGAACCAGCAAGGGGCCCTTTAGTCCCATAGGTGGCAGTGGTTTCCCACGACATCTTTGGCGCGCCAGTTAGGGGGATCGCTTGCGCGAACCTGAAAGCGTGTGCAGCACGTCATCCTCATTACCATCTTCATCTTCGACGGTGACATCGACCATGGCACCCAAGAAGAAACCCGGTGGTTCGGCTCATCCATGCACCTCGAAGGCGCCGCCGCCCGTGGCCTCCAATGCTGCGAGGGATGCGGAGGCACGCGAGGACGTGGTCGCTGCTGGGGGCGTCGTCAGAGTAGGCGGCACCGTTACCACTTCCCCCACGGCCGACATAGGAATGGGAGAGATCGCAGGAGAACGACATTAATAACGGCCCGATGGCAACGCTCCATAAGGTACGGGTGAGGGGGTTACTCCGCCCGCGCCCCCTCCTCTCGTCGACGGGCATGGCTGCAACAACGGTGCTCGGGCCAGGGCGAATCGCCGTCCTCCGGCCACCCCCACCATGGGAGCGACCGCAGTGTGTGCGCCTCCCTCGGAACGGGTCGACCAAGTTGTTGTGCCTGACGGAGCCGCTGGCCCTCGAGCGCCTTCGCCGCGCCACCCTGCCATCCAGGTGGCTGCCCCGCAACAGCGAGGGCGCGGTGTTGCCGGCGCTGGCACCATCAGGAACCGAGCAACGATGCGATCTACTTCATCATCACCCATACCAAGTACAGCCATGGAAGCCATGGCGTGGGCTCAGTTACTACTAAGGTTTCCACCAGCGGCCGAGCAGATGGACGAATGGCGTGCCACCATACAAAGTTTGCTTGGTTTTGCTGAGGCTGGGAACTTACAGCGAGCTGGCCCACCACGGCCTCCCCAAGCAATGACAACGGCTCGTGCCACTGGCCGTATGGAGGGGGCCACCCCCATTGTGCAGTCCCTACCAAGGCAGCCAGCGCGAGCGCATCAGAATCAAGAACTTGAAGGTGTCTCGATGGCCTCTTCCGACCCTCGTGCACGTCTAGGCCGAAGGGGATCCCAGAGGATAGGCCGACGGCGAGCCCAGAGGATAGACGCGAGCGCAGCGAGTGAGCGACACCACGACGACCACTTCGGACCGATGGGCACGATGGCCCCGATGTCAACGAGCCTAAGCTCGGTATTGGCGGGTGCCTACCTTTCGAGGTTGGGTGCCCCGCCTTTACTCGTGAACTGCGGAAAGTCCGATGGCCGTCCGTTCGCACATTCAAGCCAAAGATACCCGAGTAGTATGATGGGAGGCTGAACCCAGTAGAGTTTCTAAGCATCTACACCATCGTTGTTTAGGCTGCCGGAGGAAGAGATGAGAAGGTGTTTGCGAACTACTTCCCTTTGGCTCTCAAGTCCAATGTGAGGTCTTGGCTGGTGCACCTGCCGGAGAACTCCATTTCGTCATGGGCCGACCTGTGCCATGAATTCATTGGTGCCTTCACCGGGGGCCATCAAGAGCCAGACCGACCTAGCAAGTTGCACCTTCTCCAATATAAGGAAGGAGAGACACTCCGTAAGTATTTACAGAGATTCAGCAAGGTCCATAGGAACATCCCAAATATCCATCCGACAGCTATGATAGCTGCCTTCCAGTCAAATGTGCGCAACCCCCGGCTCCATTCCAAGATGAGTGTGCAGTTGCCCAAGACTGTGAAAGAGCTTTACACCTTGGTGGATAAGTTTGCTCGAACGGAGGAGGGAAGGAAGCTTTCCGGGGAGGAAGATCGCGCCAACGTCGATTCAGAGGACGATGATGAATCTACCAGTAAAAATAAGAGCAAGAAGTGCAGTAGGAAGCGGAAGGATAAGGCAGTGATGACTGTTGAAGGATCGGGTGCACTTAGTATCGGCAAGAAGGCCAAGGCTGAGGTCCCCGGCAAGGAAGCTGCCATGTGCACTGATTGCTAGGATGCCGCGGCTACCGAGAAAGCTGGGAAAGGTGACATGCAGTATTGCAAGATTCATCGGACCAAAGGCCACGACCTTCAAGAGTGCTATTAGGTTGAGCAGCTCGTCAAGAGACAGAGAGCAGAATATGAGAAGCATGACAAGGAAAAGGGTCAGAATATCACTGGCGGTAAGGGCCAAGGTGGTGAAGGAAATCGCCCTGGCAAAACCTTCCAGAACCAAGGAAAACCCGCCAGAGGTCGAGAGAAGGAAAACTATGATGATGAGAGTGACGGAGGGGACGAAGAGGAAACTAGTGAGTAGGAGATTCAGAAGGCCACTAACGCCCTGTGCATTGATGGGGGTGCATCTTTGCACACCTCTCACCGCCAGCTCAAGCGGTGGGTACAAGAAGTCAATGCCATGGAGCCAGTGCCAGAGGCCTAGAAACCTCTCAAATGGTCACGCACGCCCATCATCTTTGACGAAGAGGATCATCCTGATCGTACCACTGCAGTAGGATGTTTGCCATTGTTGGTCTCTCCAACAATTTGCAACCTCAAGGTCTCAAAAATGTTGGTGGACAGTGGGGCCGGGTTCAATCAGATCTCCCCGGCAATCATCAGCAAACTTCAGATAGCAGAGGAAGAGTTAAAGGTTACCGACACATTTCAAGGAGTTAATCCCGGCAGGAGTCATCCTAAGGAAAGATCACGCTGTCGGTGACGTTTGGGAGTGAGCTGAACTACCAGACTAAGAAGATTGTGTTTGATGTGGTCCATCTCCCCCTGCCATACAATGGGATCCTTGGACACCCAACCCTGGCTAAATTCATGGCGGCATCCCACTATGCCTATAATACCTTCAAGATGCCTGGGCCTATGGGAGTCATTACCATCCTATCCGACGGGAAGGATTCTATCATTCGCATGGAAAAAATGAAACGGGATCCAGTCATGGCAGAGGCAGCGGCAGCATTAGTTCCCACCAAGGAGGACAGAGGAAAGAAGAGGTGTAGCAAGGACACTGGGAAGGAGTCCGGGAAGCGTACCTCTTCGGAGTGCGATGCGCCTGTTGATGACTTGCCGGAGAGTTCCAACAACAAGAGATCTAAGGTCAGTGCGCCCCAAGTGAAGAAGGTCCCGGCAGGGCTGCTGGCGTTGATGGTACTTTCACTATCAGCGCCACCCTCGATGACAAATAGGAAAGCACACTTGTTGCCTTCCTGTGGGTGAATATCGATGAGTTTTCCTGGCAAGCATCTGATATCCCTTGTGTTTCCAGGGAGGTAATCGAGCACCACCTTGTTGTCTGCCCACACGCCCGACCTATCAAGCAAAAAGTCCGGAAGCAGGCCTTGGAGAGGTAGCAGTTTATTGCGGAAAAGATCAAGAAACTTGAAGCAGCCGGTTTGGTCAGAGGAGTGCTACATCCCACATGGTTGGAAAATCTAGTGGTAGTCTGGAAGGCTAACGGCTCCACCCCCACGATGAGCGCCCGTGACCACCGCAGGCTGCCGCGCTTTCACCCCAGAGCTACGCAGCATCGTCTGGCCAGGGAAGTTCAAGCCCGACGTGCCTCCACGCTACGACGGCACCCCCGACTCTGTTGAGTTCTTGCAGCTCTACGAGCTGAGCATCAAGGCGGCAAACGGCGACGAGAAGGTTAGGGCGAACTAGCTCCACATGGCCCTTAAGTATGGGGCACGTTCTTGGCTCCTGAACCTGCCTATGGGGTCGATCTCCTCCTGGAGCGAGACGCGCGAGCATTTCGTCGCCAACTTCCAAGGCACTCACGACTGCCCGCATGCCGCGGGTGACCTACAGCGCATCAAGCAGCAGCCACGGGAGACCCTGTAGAAGTACATTTAGCGCTTCAACAGCGTTCGTCTCAAGATCCCCAAGGTGTCGGACGAGGCCATCATCTCCGCACTCACTGATGGTGTCCACGGCATCAAGATGATGGAAGAACTTGCCATACATGAGGACATGTGCACGGCTCTGGAGATGTTCAACATGGCAACCAAGTGCATGAGGGCTGAGGAAGGATGCCTCTCCCTCCTCGAGCTCCCAGAGACCGACCCGGATGACAAGAATGTGAAGGAGAAGGACATGAAGTGCAAGGGGGCGGCTGTGCTCACGGCAGAACCAGAGATGAAGCGCGTATGTGACCATCCGGAGTCATCCAAGAGCAGTAGTCTGTTCTGCATCTTCCACAATGTGCATAGCCACAACACCAACGATTGTCAGGTGCTCAGGGCCATGACGGGCGCCTCGGTCGTTGCCTCGAGCACAGCGATCGAGGCTACGACCACGAAAGAGGCCTAAGAAGAGGACGTTGGGACGACCGCGACCCCCGCCAGGAGTGGCGCGACTAGCCTCGTGAGGAGCATTGGCAGGCCCAACCTCGCGAGGGCGCCTGGAGGGATCAGCCTCGTGAGGATCGTCCTCACGGCAACGCCGGCCTCCTTCCACTGCCAGCAGGGCCAAGATGGAACGACGACCACCACAAGGACGATGGGGCTAGGGGCTTCCAAGAACCTCGAGCCCTAGCCTGCATCTTTGGCGGCCCTCAGGCCCCAGCTTCTCATCGCATCTTCATGCAGTTTACCTGTGAGGTGAATGCGGCCCTTCCCAAGCTCGAGGCTACAGGTCCGCTCAGGTGGTCCTAGTGCCCCATCACCTTTAGCTTGTCTAACCAGCTCAAGTGCGCGGCAACTGCCGGCACCCTCCCGATGCTCGGCTCACTCATCATCAGCAATGTTCTCGTCACCAAAACCCTCATCGATGGTGGTGCAGGGCTCAATATTCTGTCTATTGAAACGTTTGACCGACTCCAGGTGCCCTATGGCTAGCTGCAGCCCACCAAACCCTTCTCAAGAGTGACCGACGGCTCCACCACCCCGATAGGGTAGATCCGCCTCCCTGTCACCATCGGCCAACGCAACAACTACCGCACAGAGCTCATCGAATTCGATGTCGCTAACATCCGTCTTACATACAATGTCATCCTTGGGTACCCGGCCCTAGCCAGGTTCATGGCAGTGACTCATCATGTTACAATGTCCTCAAGACGCCAAGGAGCCACGACGTCATCTCATTCGCTTGCAAGGAGAAGGACGCAGTGTGCTCCCTCGAGCGCACCTTCCAGGCTATAGCTATTGAGAACCCCGACAACGAAGGCACAACCTACCCTCCCGAGGCTTGAATCCCCAAGAAGAAGAAGCAGCTGCCCCACCAGGAACATCAGGGGACTGGGCGTCCGATGGCACTACCTTAGGACTTGCGCCCATGGATGGGGCGCCTCCCTCCCTCGCATAGGAAGGTGCGGCCGGCGCTTGCAATAGGCTGGGCTTGGGGACTCCCTCCTGGAGGGCCTCTGACTTAGCCAATGTCATGAGGGAGGCACTCGGGCAGCACATGGAGGCATGCTTCAACGCGCGTCTCCCCCATGAGGTCACAAAGCGCCGGACGCTAGGTGCTCCGGAGTTCATCACCAAGGGAACTGAGGAGCTTCAGGAGGAAGGAGCCATGCATGGCAACCAACGCCCGCCACTAGGCGCGGCTCCCTATCCTGGCGAGGACAGTGAGCTGCACGTCTGCGTCAACATCCCAGGAATCAACAGGGTCGCCTCTCAGTGGCTCTACTAGCTGCCCCATGTCGGCCGGTGGAAGGGCCCCCCTCACAACTATGTTCGCATGCCTTTTGGCTTGCCGAATGTGGCTGTTGCATTCCAGCGCCACCTGCGGAGGGTCATGGGACTCAGGAGGCCAGGCACCAGGCAGTCCTGGCAGAGATGGCGATGGTTCTTCGCGAGTCCCTGAGCCTGTAGAGCCCCCCGAGACTCAGGACCCAGGTGGCTCATGAGGAGCGACTTCTTCAGCACACTTCTTCAGCTACTTCAACACCTCTTCAGCAACCGTACTAGGTGACATTTTCCGGTTTATTTAGATGGGGCGCCCCATGGGCTGCATTATCCCTATATCGCATGGGCTTGTCCCGGCGGCATGTATCATTTCTGCATCTTCTAGTCGTTCAGCTGGGAGCGCCCCTCGGGCTGCATCATCCCCAAGTAGTGTGGGTTTGTCCCTGTGGCATGCATCGTTCTTTGCATCTATTTAGAACTTGGTTACCTCCTTCCACGAGTTATTTTACGTTTATCACCTGCTTTCCTGATGTCTTAGTCTTATCGCCCTTCGCGGCCTCTTGCGGCTGTTGACCGGCCTCTTGCTCATCCCGCAACAGGGCCTGCACATGCTGGCACGGTGCCTATACTCGGGTCCATCCCTGCAACACTGACAAATCTGAGGGATCGAGCTCTGTCTCATGGGCCGCCCCGTGCACGTCACCTCACCAGATCCTTAGTGCCATCATCTTCTTGCGGAAAGATCAGCGTTAGGACAGCAAGCACGCTTACGAGTTATGCTCCCTTCATGGATTAACCTATAGGAGCCCCTGAGTTTGGCTGCAGGCGGCCCTGCCGGCCATCCATTTTTCACGCAATTCGCTTGCATGTTAAAGGGGGGCTCCTACGCATCGTGACTCAGGTCCTCCTACCTAGAAGCATCGCCGCTAACACTGTCAGGCGCTTTGCGAAGGAATCACCTCAGGCTTGCCAAAAGATAAGTCACCCGTGCATGTCGGCGTGAATCTCCCCGTCCGATGTTTTCCACTCCTATAATCTCGCTCCGGCAATGCTACTTCCCTTTTCGGTCTCTAGGGAGCTGCTTGCACGCCAAAGGGGACCTCTTGAGCATCGCGCCTCAGGAGCTCTCACCGGACCTCCGGCCGCCCACCTACTAACCTTGACCACGGCATCACGACTTGGCATACCAGCGATGGCTGAAGCCTGCCTGGGGACTGGGACCTGCCGGCGTAGAGCGCAAAGCTAACACGAGAACGAAAAGGAGGAGCAATGCCAGAGCAAGACACACAATTGCAACTTCATACTAGGAATATTAAACTTCAAAGCAAAAGCATTATAAATTTTTTTACATACCCCCGCGGGGTTGGTCTGGGTTCCTCGCAGGGAACAAAAGAAGAAAATCTTCAAGGAGCCCTGGCTACAGGCATCACTTTCGACACCATCACCAACAGTGGGCCACATGAGGCCAACGCCAACCCCATCCAAAACATCGTCGACGCCGAGCGGATGCCGCTGTAGTGCTCCGGGCACCGCGAGAGCTCGAGGGCACGTAGCTGTTGTCGCTGGTTTCCGAGGAATCATTGGGCTCGGGAGAGTCACTAGATTCCCAGGAGTCATCGCTACTATTGGAGGAGCCGTTGGCGAGGCCGGGGGCAGGATCAATGCTCGCGGACGCGCCATGCGGACTACTTCCTCCGGGGCAACACTCCAGCCGCCGTCCTTCCTTGTCGAAGGCCTTGAAGAACAGTGTGGAGGCGTCGTCGTACTCGAAGTGGACAGGCGCGGGCAACCTCGCCCCATCCTTGGGTCATGAAGATACCGCCCGGAGGGACGGCCTCGACCTCCGCCCCTATGGCAAGTGCTGCAGCCACAACTCGAGCGACCCCCACGGCGGCATCTCCTCGGTGAAGAACCACGGGAACCAGATCCAAGTGCGCTACGACATTTCCGCCCATATCATGAACTCACGCGAAGAGCCCTTGGCGTGGGTTCGTGGGCAGCCGGCCGCACAGCCCCAGCCTGGCCACTATGGCCATGGCCCGCGCGGTGCTAGGCGCTGCCGCCCTCTCCAGAGCCCTGCGCATGGCATACAGAGGGAGTGGGAAGCCAGGCATTGGCCGCTCGTACCAGGCCTGCTCAGCTCCTACCTTTGCCCCGCATCGCGAGGGCGGCTGAACCTCTTCTTTGGTGGAAGCGGTTCGGGCTCCTCCCGAGGGGCCTTTCCCTTTTCTACCACGAAAAACCTCCTAATCGATGCCATGTGAACTATAGCAACACAGCGAGGCAAGAAAGAGGAAGAAGAAGCGGATGGCGAGAAGGTGGAGATGAGGAAGAGGGGCTCTGCCCCCCCTCTCATTTATAGCCGAGGAAGGCCAACTGCAGGCCTCCATGATCCCACGCAATGATGGCTTTTATTTGCATTGGGTGAAGTATCGTCAAGTCGAATGGTTGCCGAGGCAGTGTGGTGAAGTGGAGGCGCCCACGTCCCATCGATCGCCATGCGTCAACCAAGGCCGCAGGCGGTTAGGGCCCGCGCCGCTCCGCACTTGCCCTTTGGCGCGGGGTCTACTCTCTATGTTTTGGGAACGGGGGTGCCTAGACTTGCCTGCTTGCGGCCCACGGTGTGGCTCTGTCAGCGGCCCACTATGGCCGACCTTCAACATCAACAACCCAAGACCCTCGCGAGGGGCCAAGTCTCTTGAGGCGGACGACACCAAGACCTCCCTGGCGGCAGCCTCGCCAGGTTGGCTCCCGAGGAGCGGAGATATCAATGCAAGGTGCACCTCGCGAGGTTCATATGACGTGAGCCATGACGACCAAGGCCAAGCGGGCGCCAGCGGGGGCAGTGTACCAGTTTCATCTTCGGTGCTAAGGAGGCAAGTGCAGGCGCGGAGTCCCAAGGGATCAGCTAAAGGTTTCCATTCTGGTGCAACAACATGAAGACCGCCAGGACGGAGGTCATCGCAGAGCCCACGGCAGCGTCATGACCAGGAGCTCTTGGCAGGCCAATACTACTTTTGTCAGGATAGCATGTACTAGTTGTCTCCGTTTGAATTTGGCCATTGTGGGATCCCTTCCCACCTTAAATTTGGGAAGAGCACCAAGGACACTATAAATAGGACTTAGCCACCACCATAGAGGGGGATGGATCATTCAGATCATCCCCACACCCACTAGCTCATCGAGTGCAAGAACACCTCTCCTCCTGAGGTTCTCCATTGTACTAGTTCATCCGCAGTCCCTCGAGGCCAATCCACCACAAAGCTGGAGTAGGGTTTTACACCGCGAGGTGGCCCGAACCTGGGTAAACTACTGTGTCTCTTGTTTGTTGGATTCGTCGAGTTAGGTCATGGGATTAGCGAGCAGGCAGGTTGGGAGGACGAGTTCTTCGCACGCACCCCGGTGTTCGAACCTCTCCAGGGTCCGCGGAACCCTGAATCCGACATGATCTGAATGATCCGCCCCCCTCTATGGTGGTGGCTAAGTCTTATTTATAGTGGCCTTGGCCCTCTTCCCAAATTTAAGGCGGGAAGGGATCCCACAACAGCCAAATTCAAAGGGAGACAACTAGTATATGCTATCCTAACAAAATTAGTCTTCGCCTGCCAAAAGCTCCTAGTCATGACGCCACTATGGGCTCCATGATGACCTCTATCCTGCCATCCTGGCGGTCTTGGTCTTGTTGCGCCAGAATGGAAACCTTTAGCTGATCCCTCGAGACTCTGCGCTTGCCTCCATAGCACCAAAGAGGAAACTGGTACACTGTGCCCGTTGGCGCCCGCCTAGCCTTGGTCGTCATGGCTCGTGTCATATGAATCTCGCGAGGTGCACCTTGCATTGATATCTCCGCTCCTCGGGAGCTAGCCTGGTGAGGTTGCCTCCCACGGGAGGTCTTGGTGTCGTCCGCCTCGTGAGGCTTGGCCCCTCGCAAGGGTCTTGGGTTGTCAATGATGAAGCTGGGCCATATCAGGCCGTTGTCAGAGCCACGCCATGGGCCGCAGGCAGACGAGTCTGGGTACACCCATTCCCAGAACGGCGACAGTGATAGCTGGAGAGGGATGTTCCCTTGGTGCCTTCGCCTCTCCTCCAACAGTCTTCCCGCTGGGCTTTGGTGGATGACTCCACCAGTGCCCAAGCTGGGGCTTCTTGCTAGTCCTGGAGGCGGTGACTAGGGGATCGCCGCTCTGCTCTCCTTGCTCCTCCTTTGTAGCCTCGCCACTCCCGATCTTATCAAGCCGCGCCCGGCAGGTCGCGGCAGGATCGGGGTGGTCTCCTCTTCCCACCACAAAACCTTGTGGAGGGAAAACAAAAGGAGGGATATTACGGGGCATTTATCTTTTTCCAACCTTAAATCTATAGGCACTAGCGAATATTTAGTTCAAATAATGTAATCTCTCGCGTCCATGTCTGTGTTCTGTAAGGTTTGCACTTGTATAGTCAGCATATTAATTAACCTTGTGGGAACTGGTGCATGTATAACCCCATGCAGAGGTGGAATGCCTCTTTATTCAAATAAACGAGTTTTCCTCGGCAGGCTATCCTGCGAGTATCCTTTCATTTTGTTGCCGGAGGACTGAGCCTACCGGGCATAAATAAAGGGATCAGCCCCCCGCCAATCTCTTTTCACCAAAGGCCACTTCGACCATCCTGGCCGAAGCAACGTTTGAGTCCAAGGATGTGAACACCTAAGTTTCAAAGAGCGGTGAGGTTTTCTCATGCACAGGTTTCAGCTTACAGAACACTTTTGGACAAGAGGTAGAACTTATATGTTTGGCTTGCCGGAGACCGTAGTGTTGGTTCATCTTCCCAACTCCCGGTAGAGGCCAAGCTCACGGCAGGAACCTACAGCCTTATGCGGATGGGAATGATGCAAAATGCAACCCTATCTATATGCATATGCAAATGCTCATGAAATGTTTATGCAATGCTATTGGAATGCTCATGCATGCATGCAACTTGTCGAGCCCCCCAACACTTCGTTTATTTCTCTGTTGCTCATGGTCTGCGCCTGGCTTTATACAAGGGGCCAGTTACATGAAACTGAGGCAAGGCCTGTACAAAAGGGTGGCTGCCAAGCAGGGCCCGACAGCCGCGCCTTACGGGTAGAACTTGCGGAGATGCTCAATATTCCATGAGTTTTGCAATCTCTGGTCTCCAGCCGGATTGTGCCAGTTCTAGTGACTCGAACTACCCGGTAAGGGCCTTCCCACTTTGGTGTCAGCTTGTTTGTACCCTTGGCGGATTGAACGCGCCTAAGGACAAGATCACCTTCCTCAAAACACCGGCCATGAACCCTGCGGCCGTGATAGCAACGCAGGGCTTGCTGATAGCATGCAACACGTGTAGTAGCCGGTGGCAGTTCTCCTCTAGTAGCACATTCTCGTCACGCCAGTGTTGATCTATGCTACTTCATCGTAGGCAAGCACTTGAGGAGACCCGTAAATGAGTTTCATGGGGATAACTACTTCTACCCCATAGACTAGGGAGAAGGGAGTCTGCCTGGTAGCACAATTTGGTGTCATTCTGAGGGACCAGAGAACTACCGGCAGCTCGTCAAGCCACCGCTTGCCGTGCTTCTCAAGCGTATGAAAGGTTCTTGTTTTGAGTCCTCACAGCACTTCAACGTACGCCATCTCAGCTTGTCCATTGCTTCTGGGATGCGCGATAGAGGCAAATGAGATCTTGCTTTCAAGGGCATGAACATATTGCATGAAGGCGCGGCTCGTGAACTGGGTGCCGTTGTCAGTAATGATCCTTGCCGGGACACCAAAACGGCACATCAATTCCTTTAAGAACTTGATAGCTGACTGAGCAGTCACGTTTCTCACGATAGCTACTTCCGGCCACTTTGTAAACTTGTCGATGGCAACGAACAAGAATTCAAAGCCCCCGGCAGCTCGGGGGAAAGGGTCGAGGATACCGAGCTCCCAGACCGAAAACGGCCATGAAAAAGGGATTGTCTGAAGAGCTTGTGCAGGCAGGTGGATGTTTTGGAATGGAACAGGTAGGCTTCACACTTTGTGACTAACTCAACCGCATCTTGGAGGGCTCTGGGCCAATAGGATCCTTTGCCGGAATGCTTTCCCAACTAATGCCCTTGATCCAATGTGGGAGCTTCACATGCCTTTGTGTATCTCAGCCAACAGTTCCTTTCCTTCTTCCCGACAGATGCACTTCAATTTCACACCGTTGGGCCTCCTTCTGTATAGAGTGTCATCGACAAACTGATACATACTGGCCCTCCGGGCTACTTTTTCAGCCTCATCTTGGTCATCAGGAAGTTCTCTGGTTTGGGGAAAGTGGACAATGTGCCTCGCCCATGTTGGAGCCCGGGGCGGCAACAAGGACTAGCGGCACCTCCTCAACTGAAGGGGCATGTTCCTCGTTCATGTGGACCATATGCCCGGCTAGATGGTGCGGTCCCGCAAGTGATGGGGAGTTGTTTCCGGCAGGGTACCTACCAGGAGCCCCGAGGGGCTCTATCGGGAGGGTCTTACCAGAGTCTATCTTTCTCCTTTCCCGGGCCATCATTGCTAGGGATACGAAGGGCTGAGTAAGATGGAGAACAAAAGTTCCTGGTTCCAGAGGTAGCTTCTGCCCAGCACACTTTGATAGATGATCAGTTATGCCGTTTTCGCACGGGGTATGTGCTCTGTTTGCAATCCGTCAAAGTGCTCCTCCAATCTTCTCACTTCCTCAACGTATGCCTCCATCAATGGACTTTGGTAATCCTTGTTGACTTGTCTCACTACAAGCTATGAATCTCCTCAAATGATCAGCTTCTTGATTCACAATTCCACAGCAATCCTGAGCCCAGCAAGGAGCCCTTCATATTCTGCTATATTATTGGTCGCCTCTTGCCGGGCAAAGTGCATCTGGACGACGTACTTCAAGTTCTCCCCGGAGGGGGCCATGAGAAGCACGCCAGCTCTTGCACCTTGCAGAGAAAAGGCATCATCGAAATAGATGATCCATTCTTGGGGCGCTTCCTTGCCGGGGATAACTGTTTTCGATATTTCCTCATCAGGGGTTAGGGTCCATTCTACAATAAACTCTACCAATACCCTGCTCTGAATTGTAGACTTGCTCTCAAACTTCAGACCAAAACTGGATAACTCCCGAGCCCACTCCACTATTCTGCCGGTAGCCTCAGGGTTTCGGAGTATCCTTTGCAATGGGAAGCAAGTGACAATCGTGATCTCATGGGCTTGGAAGTAGTGGCGCGGTTTCCTTGAGGCCATGATGAGACCAAAGATCAACTTTTGCACACCAAGGTACCTCGATCTAGCTCCTTGCAGCAAAGAACTACCGAAGTACACTAGGCGTTGCACCACTTTCTTCCTTGCGGTGTCCTGGTGGTTGCCCTCACTACTGTGCTCCCTTCTGTCCTGATCCTTATCTGGCTCTGCGGGCTTTGCTCACTTGTGGAGTAGCAACCTTGGATCTCTTGTTGTTGGAACTCTCCGGCAAGTCATCAATAGGTGCGGTGCACTCCGAAGATGTACGCTTCTTGGATTCCTTGCTGGTGTCCTTGATATCCTTCTTCCTTCATACGTTCTCCTTGGCGGGAACTGCCGCTGCTTCTGTCGTGACTACATCTCGGTACATCTTATCCACGCAAATGATTGCATCCTTCTCATCTGATGGGATGGAAATGACTCCTACTAGCCCAGGCATCTTCAAGGTGTTGTAGACATAGTGAGATGCCGCCACAAATTTAGCTAGGGCTGGGCGTCCATCGATCCCATTATACGGCAGGGGGAGGTCGACCATATCAAACACAATCTTCTTAGTCAGGTAGTTCAGTTCTCCCCCAAATGTCACGGGCAACATGACCTTTCCCTTAGGATGACTCCTACGGGGATTATCTCCATAAACGTGCCTGTGTCCTTTAGTTCTTTCTCTGCTATTTGAAGTTTGTTGATGACCTTTGGAGAAATCAGATTCAACCCAGCCCCACCGTCCACCAACATCTTTGTGACCTTGAGTTTGCGAACTGGTGGAGAGACCAACAATGGCAAACATCCTACCGTAGTGGTACGGTCAAGATGATCCTCTTCGTGAAAGATGATGGGCATGCATGACCATTTGAGCAGCTTCTGAGCGTCTGCTACTGGCTCCACTTCATTGACCTCACGTGCCCACTGTGTGAGTTGTCGGTGAGAGGAGTGCAGGGATGCACGCCCGTCAATGCACATGTCGTCAGTGGCCTTTTGGAACTCGTGCTCACTGGTTTGCTCTTCATCCCCTCCATCACTCTCATCATTGCAAGTTTCCTTCTCTCAACCCCTGGCAGGTTTTCCTTGGTTCCGGAAGGGTTTGCCGGGGTGATTTGCTTCACCACCTCAGCCCTTCCCGCCAGTGGTATTCTGGCCTTTCTCCTTATCACGTTTGTCATATTCTGCTCTCTACCTCTTGACAAGTTGTTCAACTTGATGGAACTCTTGAAGATCATGGCCCTTGGTCTGATGAATCTTATAGTATGACCCGTCACCTTTCCTAGCCTTCTCGGCAGCTGCAGCCTCCCGGCAGTCAGCACACACGGCAGCTTCCTTGCCGAGGGCGTCAGCCCTAGCCTTCTTGTTAGTATTAAGCATGCCCAATCCTTAGACAGTCATCACTGCCTTATCCTTGTGCTTCTTGATCTTCTTCTGAGTGGTGGATTCGTCGTCATCTTCTGGTTCGATGTTGATGCAACCCTCTTCTCCGGGGAGTTTCCTTCCCTCCTCCATCCGAGCACACTTGTCCACCAAGGTGTAAAGGTCCTTCACAGTCTTGGGCAACTGCACATTCATCTTGGAACGAATCTTGCTATCACAGCTGCTGGATGGATATTTGGGACGTTCCTGTGGATCGTGCTGAATCTCTGCAAGTACTTCTGGAGAGTCTCTCCTTCTTTCTGCTTGAGGAGGTGTAAGTCGTTGGTGTCGGATTTCGGGTTCCGGCAGACCCTTGAGGTTCGAACACTAGGGTGCGCGTGGAGATTTCGCTTCCTACCTACCTGCACCCCTCCCCCTCGCTAAGACCTAAACTATGGAAAGAACAATACAAGAGACACAGGGCTTATACTGGTTCGGGCCACCGTTGTGGTGTAATACCCTACTCCAGTGTGTGGTGTGGTGGATTGCCTCTTGGGCTGATGATAATGAGTGATACAAGGAAGAAGAGCCTCGCGAGGGTCTGTTCTTGGCTGGGGGGATGAACTGCTGGGTGGAGTTCAGTCACCCTCTCTCTCTCTCTCTCTCTCTCTCTGATCGAACCCCTCTCTAAAGAACCTCCTCTTCAGAACCCCCTTTGTTCTGTGGGTGGCTGGTCCTATTTATAGAGGCCCTGGTCCTCTTCCCAAATATCGAGCGGGAAGGGAGCCAACAGTGGCGGGCTAATTTGAAGGGGGACAGCTAGTACTAGCTACCCTGACAAAAGTAGTCTTTGCCTGCGCAAAGCTCTGGTGGTGACGCCGTCTTGGGCTCCACGATGACCTCCGTCTTGCAGTCCTTCTGGTCTTGGTCTTGTTGCACCGAAATGGCAACCTTTGCCTAATGCCTCGGTACTCCGCGGCTGCGCTTGCCCCCTTTGCACCAAAGAGGAAAGGAGGACATTGCGCGGGCTGGCACCCGCCTGGCGCCCTTGGTCGTCATGGCTTGCGTCACGGGAACCTCGTGAGGTACCCCGCCTTGGTCTCTCCGCCTCCTCGTGAGCCGGCCTGATGAGGCCGTGCCTGAGGAAGCTCCACGTCGTCCGCCCCCCGAGGCTTGGCCCCTCGCGAGGGTCTTGGGTTTGTGTTGGTGAAGATGGGCCACGCTGGGCCCCCTTTGAGCCACGCCGCAGGCCGCAGGCAGGCAAGTCTGGGGACCCCCGTTCCCAGAACGCCGACAGTAGCCCCCGGGCCTAAGGCGCACCCGGACTTGGCCGTGCAGGGAGGCGGAAGGGCAAGAGCGAAGCGCCATGGGCCCTAACAGCCTGCGGCCTTGGGCGCCGCGTGGCGGTTGATTGGATGTGGGCGCCTTAGCAACCGCGCGAGTTGATAAAGGAGCGGCATCCACCTAGGCTATGCTTCCTGCTTTCCCCGGTTGCTACTCAGATCCCCTTTCTTGCGCCTCTCCTTCCTTCCTCCAAAATTTCCAGATCTACTCTGACCGTGTGACCTAGGAAGCCATGGCGCCTCGTCAGCCCCTAGCCGTAGCTTGGTACTCGTCTGCCCTCGACCCGCCGAACGTGTCGGAGGCGAGCCTTGCCCGGTTGCGCCGGATGGCGACGACGCGGGGCATCAACGGGGCAAATGTGTTCAAAGCCGGCTCCGCCACCCCTGAGGGTCAAGGGAGCACCTTCTATTCGTTCTTCGTAAGTGCCATTGCTGCTGGCCTGGTGCCTCCCTTCTCCGAGTTCTTCTTCTCTGTCCTCCGCCATTATAAGCTACAGGCTCTGCATCTCCACCCCAACTCCGTCCTTCTCCTGGCAATCTTCGCCTATTACTGCGAGGCTCACGTAGGGGTGCAGCCCTCAGTGGCCTTGCTGCGCCATTACTTCTACCTCCGGACCTCTCGTGGTACTGCTTCCGCGTGCGCGAGCTTCGTCGCGTACGGTGGCGCCATTGCCATTTTGAACCCCGGCAAAAGGATTGAGGGCTTTCGGAGCAAGTGGGTCTTGGTGGATGCTGGGCGCATCCACCCTCGGCTGATCTTGCCCACGGAGCAGCCCACGAGCTCCAGCGATTGGGGTCGAGCGGAGCTCGCGGACCCCCGTGCGAAGCTGGTGTTGGAGAAGATGGACGCGGATCTGAGGCCAGCCAACATGGCGGCGGCGAAGCTGACCGGTGCGTCGCTGCTGAGGGAATTTCTGGAGCACCAGCTGGCTCCGCTTCGGCAGTACTCACTTCAGATGTGGAGGCCCCGTCCGAGCCCCGCGGCCTTAGCCGATGGAGATCTAGCTGCAGTCCTCCAATCTCTGGTCGGGGGCGATGTGGCGAGGTTGGTGGGTGCTCCTACGCCCTTGTTCCTTCGCGACGACTGGGAGCAGGTAGTGGAGTCCATGCCCGTCTTCAATGGGGATGGGCCCGTGCCCATGGAAACTCCTGAGGAACCGGTGGACGTGCCCTCCGACGACTCCAGCAAAGAGGAGGAAAGAGGGGAGCGAGAAAACGGACCTGACTCCGAGGCGACTGACCGAGAGTCGAGGGCTCCCCTCCCTCGGTGCAGGTCCCGCGTTCTCTGCCTCTCTGCGAGCGATGACGACGAGGATGACGACGAGGAGGACGGCGAGGATAACGACGAGCAGGACGGCGGGAGCTCGCCCCCGATCCCGAAGAAGGACAGGACCGGGCTGATCTCCCGCGGGTCTGCCCCAGCCCCGAGGCGGATCGCAGACACACCTTCCGCCTCCAAGCTTCCCGAGGTTGACCCTTCCAGCCGGCTTTCAGGCTTCAAATTTGGCTGGAGGCCGCTTGAGCTCACTGGCGACGACCCGTAAGCATTCGATTCTTGTCTTTATTTCTTGCTCTGCTTCTGAAGCTTGACGTACGCATCTCTTGGATAGGCTGGCGCCCGCAGCAAAGAAGCCGAAGGGAGCTCCTGAGGTTCCATCAGGATGGGTTCGCTCCGACGCTTCGATTCGGGCGGCGCTGGTCCAGGCCTCGACGGCTTGCGACAAGGAGAAGTAGGCCGTCCTTGAGGCGAAGGCTGCTCGTGATGCAGCCCTGGGGGAGGTGGTCGACGTCCGTGGACGTTGCAAGGCGCTGGAGGATGAAGTGCAAGACTTGCGGTACCGGCTCGCTAATGAGGTCCGCCTTCGCCAAGAGCAGGAAGAAGGCGTGAAGGCTCGCGAGGTGGCCATCAAGGAGAGGGAGGTCAAGCTCAGGAAACGCCGCAACCGCCTAGGCGCGCTGGAGCAGGAGTTGGGGGCGAGGAAGGCCAAGCTGGACAACGAGGCCCTGGTTCTTGCCGAGGACCGCGTGGCCTTCACGGAGATGGAGGCGAAGGCTCGCTCCTCGCTGAGGGTGCTTTACGACAGCGGCCTGGAGAGCCCGCTGGCTGGCGCCGAGGACGGCCCCGCCAAGCTGCTTCCCTTCCTTGTTCGCGCTCTTGAAGATGTTGCCCTTGGCCTTGGCCCCACGGCCGAGGCCGAGGCGGGTGTCCTGTCTTCTGCAGCACTGACGCGGGTCCTCACCCACATCTACCTTCGCGATCCCGGCATCAACCTCGACAGCCTTCTGGAGCCAGTAAGCGGCGAGCATGCCGCTGCCGCTGCCGAGGCCGTGAAGGGTCGCGCGGAGGCTCTGCCGGGGAAGTTCCGGGCCTTCAGCACCAAGCCGAAGCAAGGCGCTGCCGACCCCACTGCTCCATGAGGCGAACCCACTCTGCGCTGCTCCACCGCCGACAAGTGACTCCTTCGTGGCTCCTGTCCTGCCTTTAATGCCTGCACATGTATCATGCCTCGGGGAGGTGTTTAAACTTGCGTTTGGCATTGAGATAATAGTGTGGACTCTAATATTTGCTTTTGAATTCCTTGAAATTTGCGCTTTTCCTTCCCACTTGCTTATGTTCTACGCCGGCGGAGCCCGGCCCCGCGCATGCCTCACCCAGCGTTGGTCCCGACCGGAAACCAGGACGGGGCCAAGGAGTGAGGGGCTATGTGACAAGTTAGGCTCCTGAGTCGCGATGCTCAGGAGTCCCCCTTGGCGCACGAACAGCAAGTAGGGAGGTGTGATGCGGGTGGATCTACCGTTCTACGTCTGCAGAGCCCGGCCGCGCGCATGCCTTACCCAGCGTTAGCCTTTCGGAACTAAGGAGTGAGGGGCTACGTGACCAGTTAGGCTCCTGAGTCGCGATGCTCAGGAGTCCCCGTTGACGCTCAAATGGCCTTCGTACCTTGGCTCCCATGCGTCCTGCGTCTGGTTGTGACCTAGGCGCAGCCCCCGTGCCCAGCCCCCTCGCACGGCACTCCCGAGGGGAGGCGTTACGATGAGGCTAGACACTGAGCTCTGGGCTCCCTGAGGTTGATGCGGCCCGGGGGCCACCCTCAGTTGTTTATCACCAGCGCGGAGCATAGTGCTTCCGTATGTGTACAGGCATAGCCGCTCCTCGGCAGTGTCGTCAGCCAGCGCGGAGCATGGTGCTTCCATTAGTACGTGGGAGGGGGTCCCCCTCCGGGAGGAGCCCCCAGGGCGTGTACAGCCCCGCCCTGACACGTGGCTGGCACGGTAGGGCCTGGCGAGGTGTATCTGGGCACCCGTGAGCCAGCGTGGGACTCACGGGGTCCTACCTCTAGGCAGGTTGCGCCTGGCACTGGGCCTTATCTTGTGATGTGTCCCTGCAAATTTGGTTAGATGTCGGCACTCTATGTCCTCGGGTCCCGGCCCTCGAGCTGGTCTCAGCCGTCGCTGGTATGCCAGGTCGCGATGCCATGGACAAGGCCAGAGGGTGAGGGCTGGAGAGCCAGTAAGAGCCCTGAGTCGCGATGCTCAGGTACCCCCCCTTTAACGTGCAAGTGGCCGGCATGGAGAAGAAGAGGTGCCATGGACCAGCATCAAATAATCGAGCATGGTGGGTTTAACGCATAACCGGAAATAAAAGCAAATGGGATACATGCCACTGGGCCTGGCCCGAGCGGCTTGGGGATCATGCAGCCCGAGGTGCGCCCCCAACAAGGTAAGATAACAATATGAAATAAAAATGGATACACGCCGCAGGGACGGACCTGCGCGGCCTGGGAATAATGCAGCCCTGGGGGGCGCTCCCAGCTGGAAATGAAACTCGAAAGATGTCACCTGATGGCATTGAGGACGAAGGAGCGTTGGTGTAGCAGACTCAGTGGGCTACGGGAGCCGATCCTCACGAGCCCCCAGTCCTAGGGGCCTCGGGAAGCTCCGGAGGCGCTGGAGGCTCCTCGCGGACCATCTCCATCCCCGCCAGGGCTGCGGAACGCCTGGCCTCTCATGCCTCCGTGATGCCCCTCGTGAGGCGCTGGTACGTGGCAGCCGCGTTCGGCAAGCCTTAAGGCATGCGAACGTAGCTGTGTGGTGGGCCTCCGCAGCGCCCCACTCGCGAGGGCCAGAGGCGCTCCAGAGAGGCAACTCGGTTGAGCCCTGGTATGTCGATGTAGACGCGCAGCCCACCATCCTCGCCTGGATGGGGAGCCACTACTGGTAGGCGGCGGCCGCCTTTCATGACTCCTGACTCCTGTAGCTCCTGAATGGCCTTGCTGACGAACTCCTGAGTGTCTGGATCTCCCTGCCTTGCTCCTTGTTGAGGGAAACGTGCTTCGAAACATGCCTCCATGTGGTGCCCAAGCGCCTCCCTCGTGACCCTAGCTAGGTCGGTGGCCCTCCAAGGGAGAGCCCCCGAGCCCTGCCTGAGGAGGGCGCCGGGCGCGCTTTCCTATGCGATGGAAGGAGGTTCCCCCTAGGCAGGCGCGGGCCCGGAGGGGCCTGCCTCCTGGGTGGTCGGGCCGGACGATGTCTTCTTCTTCTTAGGGGCGGTCTCGGGAGGCCTCCTACTTCCATGATCCGGGTCTTCCAGTGACGCGGCCTGAAAGGCTCGTTCCAGGGAACACACCGCGTCCTTCTCTTCACAAGGCACCGTGATGACTCCGCTGCTTCCTGGCATCTTGAGGACGTTGTAGCCGCGGTGAGTTACGGCCATGAACTTGGCCAGCGCTGGGTACCCAAGGATGGCGTTGTACGACAGGCGAATGTGAGCGACGTCGAAGTCGATGAGCTCGGTGCAGTAGTTGTCGCGTGCCCCGAAGGTGACAGGGAGGCGGACCTGCCCAATTGGGACTGTGGAGCCGTCGGTGATACCGGAGAAAGGCTTGGTTGGCTGAAGCTGGCTGTAGGGTACTTGGAGATTGTTGAATGCTTCCACGGACAGGACGTTGAGCCCTGCCCCGCCATCGATGAGGGTCTTGGTGACCACCACATTGCTGACGATTGGGGAACAAAGCATCGGGAGGACTCCGGCTGTAGCCGCACACTTGAGCTGATCTGCTGAGCTGAACGTGATGGCGCACGCCGACAACCTGAGAGGGCGCGTGGCTTCGAGCCTAGGGAGGACTGCGTTCACTTCGCGTGCGAATTGTTTGTAACGCCCCAGATGTACCTTTCCCCAATTTGTACTCCAACTCTTGCCGTTTCCGGCGTTAAGTTATATTTATTTCTCGGGTTCGGGTCTTTGTCTCCGTGTGTTGTTTTCGTTTTCATGCATCTCATATCATGTCATCATGTGCATTGCATTC
The DNA here is from genome assembly GCF_003073215.2 of Triticum urartu. Taxonomy (NCBI): domain Eukaryota; kingdom Viridiplantae; phylum Streptophyta; class Magnoliopsida; order Poales; family Poaceae; genus Triticum; species Triticum urartu. The sequence goes on from NC_053024.1 coordinate 328,956,298, forward strand.
GCATACATATTCATCTCATGCATTCGAGCATTTTCCCCGTTGTCCGTTTTGCATTTCGGCACTTCGTTCTCCTCCGGTGGTCATTTCTACCCTTCTTTCGTGTGTGGGGATTAAACATTTCTAGATTGGACCGAGACTTGTCATGCGGCCTTGGTTTACTACCGGTAGACCGCCTGTCAAGTTTCGTATCAATTGGACTTCGTTTGATACTCCAACGGTTAACCGAGGGACCGAAAAGGCACCGTGTGTGTCGCAGCCCAACACCCCTCCAATTTGGCCCAAAACCCACCAAACTCTGCTCCATGTCCTAGAGCGTTCGATCACGATCGCGTGGCCGAAAACCGCACCTCATTTGGACTCTCCTAGCTCTACTTATGCCTATATATACCCCCCTCCATTTTTCGGATCTCGTCTCCCCCGTCCAAACCCAAAAAAAAAGTTTCAGATCTGCCGCCGACGGACGTGTCCGGTGCGGACCGGACAACGTCCGCCCCGTCGCGCCCGGCCACTCCCTTCCTGCCATCTGTCCCCGGGCGGTGCCCACATCGCCGCCGGCCCGCAGGCCCGAGGCGGGCCCTCCTTTCCACCTCGCCGGGCCCGAGGAGCCATGCCCGCGCGCCGCTTGTCTTTCCCGACCAAGGGTGCCGAAGCTCGCCGGCCGCCGCCCTGCTGCTCACCGCCTCCCCGCCGGCGCCGCGCACCACCGCGCGCCCTCGCCGCCCCGGCGACCGCGGCCGGACCCCACCGGCCACCTCGCCGCCCCACGCCTCTCCGCCGCCGCCCCTCGTCGCCGGATCCGCCGCCCCTCACCGGCCGGCCTCTCCTCCGACGAACTCCGGCCGTCCATCATCATTTTCCGCGCCATGAACAGTGCCCGTGAACAGTAACCGAACCCTAGATCTGAGATCAAAAAAACTGATGGTTGACTTTTCCCTCTCCCCCTTAATTTTTATGCAATCTTTGACTGATGATATCTCCGCATCCGTAACTCCGTTCTGGACATATAGTATATCAAAATGTTCGCCTCGACGAGTACATCATTTCATTCCATTGTATCATTTCCATTTGAGTTCATCTTGATGCCCGAAATGCTGCTAGAAGGAGGCTTCGTGAGTTAAAACTCAGATCCGTTAGTTCATCATAGACTTTTGTCATTTTTGCCATGATTGTTGTGTGCATGATATGCCTATGGTCTTTGTGATGAATTGTTAAGATTTTTGTCTTCCTTCCAGAGGTGCAACCCATGCATTTTTAGGATGTGTGTGGTGACTTGTGCAAGCTTGCAAAGAGAGGCACCTGGGAAATCAGTTTTCAGGGACACAGTTGTTTTCACTAAGTCTGGGATATTTTAGTTCATGATGCCATATGTTCAGCTTGTTTCCTAATGATCCGTGCCTCTTTTGAGCATGATCAGTAAGGGACATTTGTTAATCTTGTTATTCTCTATCCATCCATGTCTTTACTTGCTAGTTTGGTGCAACCTATCTTGATTCATTCGAGCTCTACTTTTGCATCGTTGTGTATTTGGGCAGATCGTTAACTCTTTTGCGATTTTGCCGGTGCTATTGCTAGTGATCCATGCATGCTATGCCATTGTTCTTGCCATGTCTAGCTAGAATTTTGTGTCTTATAAATGGATGTATGCTTGCCTTGCCATGACTTGCACCGTAGTGAGTGCATCGAGCTCGTTTACATGCCTTCGTGAGTTAAATTTCAGCATGTTTCAGTTTTCACTAAGTCTGAAAACTGATTGTGTTTCATCTATGTTCGCATGCTCGTTAGAGTATTTAGTGAACCCTTTTGGCCCCAGGTCATTTTGGGTGTTTTGTTAAGCTTGTTGAGTAGCTCCATGCCATGCTCTTACTTGTCATATTCAGGTCTTTTCTCATGTTGTTTTGCTGCTCCGAAGAGAGCATCGTGGTCTGAAATTTCAGACTAGTGTTAATTTCACTAAGTCTGAAATCTGTTTTGCTTATTCGTTTTTGCCATGCTTGTTTGAACCTCATAATGGGTGAATTTGGCCGTGACTCAGTTCTAGTGTTTTGTTAAGCATCTTGTGTAAATCACTGCCATGTCTTTTGTTGTCATGTTTGGTGGCTGTAGCATGTTCATTTCGTTGCATTTAGATGCCTATTTGCTGTAATTCGCAGACCGGTTCATTTCGTAAAACGCTTGCCATTTCCAAACCGTAGCTCCGATTCCAATAATCTTTACATCGTTTTGAAGCGATTTCATCCCCTCTATCCAGTGGCACACTTGGTTTTCCAAGTTGAGGCCAGGTTCATGCATTTCCTGTCACGTCTTGCATTTTGCATCCCGCATCGCATCCCGCATTGCATGTCATCTTTGCATCTTATTGTTTGAGCTTGCACGTGGTTGATTGTATTCTTGTTGCTTGTTTGTCTTGTTGGGTAGAGCCAGGAGACGAGTTCTTTAACGAGGAGCCCGTTGAGTTTGCTTGTGAGGATCCAGACAACTCTGACAGCTTTGCTGGCAAGATGATCATACCCTCGAAATCACTACTATCTTTGCTATGCTAGTTTGCTCGCTCTTGCTATGCCAATGCTACGATGCCTAACTTTTGCTTGTCAGCCTCCCAATTGCCATGTTGAACCTCTAACCCACCATGTCCTAGCAAACCTTTGATTGGCTATGTTACCGCTTTGCTCAGCCCCTTCTTATAGCGTTGCTAGTTGCAGGTGAAGATTGGAGTGTTCCTTGTTGGAACATTTATTTACTTGTTGGGATATCATTATATTTCTATGTTATCTTAATGCATCTATATACTTGGTAAAGGGTGGAAGGCTCGGCCTCTCGCCTAGTGTTTTGTTCCACTCTTGCCGCCCTAGTTTCCGTCATATCGGTGTTATGTTCCCGGATTTTGCGTTCCTCACGCGCTTGGGTTATAATGGGAACCCCTTGATAGTTCGCCTTGATTAAAGCTTTTCCAGCAATGCCCATCCTTGGTTTTACCATTTGCCACCTAGCCTTTTTCTTCCCTTGGGTTCTGCAGACTCAAGGGTCATCTTATTTAAACCCCCCCGGGCCAGTGCTCCTCTGAGTGTTGGTCCAACTGTCAGCTGCCGGTGGCCACCAGGGGCAACTCTGGGCTGGCCTACCCGTACCTAAGACAATCTGAGTGTGCCCTGAGAAAGAGATATGTGCAGCTCCTATCGGGATTTGTCGGCACATTCGGGCGGTGTTGCTGGACTTGTTTTAACCTGTCGAATCGTCTTGTTGTACCGGGATACCGAGTCTGATCGGTGTGTCTTGGGTGGAGGTCTATTCCTTCGTTGACCGTGAGAGCTTGTCATGGGCTAAGTTGGGACTCCCCTGCAGGGATTGAACTTTCGAAAGCCGTGCCCGCGGTTATGGGCAGATGGGAATTTGTTAATGTCCGGTTGTAGATAACTTGAACTAAACTTAATTAAAATGAATCAACCGTGTGTGTTACCGTGATGGCCTCTTCTCGGCGGAGTCCGGGAAGTGACACGGTGTTGGAGTTATGCTTGCGCAGGTTGTTCTTCTAGATTCTCGCTCGTGCTTTGCCTTCTCTTCTCGCTCTCCTTTGCGTATAAGTTAGCCACCATATATGCTAGTCGCTTGCTGCAGCTCCACATATACTTGCCTTCCCTTCCTATAAGCTTAAATAGTTTTGATTGCGAGGGTGCGAGATTGCTGAGTCCCTGTGGCTCACAGATACTATAACTCCAGATGCAGGTCCAGGTGTTTCCGCTCCAGGTGACGAGTACGAGCTCAAGTGGGAGTTCGAGGAGGACTCACAGCGCTATTACGTGTCTTTTCCTGATGATCAATAGTGGTGCTTAGTTGGGGTTCGATTCAGGGCCTTGTCGCATGTTGGGTTCTTTTCCATTTTGGCGCCGTAGTCGGGCCATGAGTGATTTGTTGATGGATGTTATTTATGTACTCTGATGTGACGTGGCGAGTGTAAGCCAACTATGTTATCCCTCTTTATTATTATATTACATGGGATGTTTGTGATGATTACCCGACTTGCGACATATGCCTTCAATGCGATTATGCCTCTAAGTCGTGCCTCGACACGTGGGAGCTATAGTCGCATTGAGGGTGTTACAAGTTGGTAATCAGAGCCTTCCCCGACCTTAGGAGCCCCATTGCTTGATCGTTTTTAGAAGCCGAGTTGTGTCTAGAAAAATGTTTTGAGTCATTTAGGAATTATATATATCGGTGAGCTTAGGAATTCTTTTTACTTCCCAGTCTCCTCATCGCTCTGATAAGTCATCCTGACCTAGAGTTTTGACACTTCTCTTCTCAAATTTCACTAAAAAAATTTTTAGGATCACGCGAGTATCTTGGATTTGTTCCAATGGCTTATGATGAGAATACTATGTTGGTGCCTCCTGTCAGGGGTTTAGTGGAAGTGTCCCGGGGAGTTGAGCTCTGAGGTGTTGTCATCATAATTTTATCGTTGCAATTCTGGAATACTTGAGATATGTTCGCCGACATCGAAAATCTCTTTTATGCAGTTCGTTGGTGAGATAACCTCGACGCCACCCAGTACTGGGGCGGGAGTTCGGGATTATCGCCATAACTTGTATAATGGATGCTTTTCGAAGGTTGAGGTAGATGGTTTCCGAAGGTTTCTTGGTTATGTGTTGAAGGATGGATACAGCTGGATGTAGGTATTGCTAGCTTGGGTGAGATATTATGCTTCCCCTGTATCCCCAACACCTGATTGCATAACCGGAAAGTTTTGGGAGTTTCATAGGTGGGAATTCTGGTAGCTCTAGTTCTTCTTCCACGGATATTGGTTTGAGATTGGGATTTCTTACCGATTATTCGTTCTTGAGCCGTACCTTGTGGATTTACTTCTTCTACCTTAATTCTACGTGGCTTTGCAATTTAGGAATGTGTGACCACTTCAAGAGAAATACATTCGTTCATTTTGTTCGGATGTGAAGACTTTATGTTGAAATTTTTCATTCCGTTGGATTCAGCTTCTATATGGTGTCTATCTATGTGCTAATGGTGGTCAACCTCTTCAGGATGGCTCCTCCAACGCGCACGACTCCGAATCCTGATCCGCCTCCACCTCCGCCTCCTCTGGAAGCATGGCAAGCTGTGATGGCCGCTACTAATGCAAACACACAGTTGATCATGCAAATCCTCCAAGAGCACAATCAAGGCAGGCAAGGGAATCAAGGCAACAATCGGCACCACTTTGCTACACTGAACCAGTTCCTCGCAAATGGTCCAAAGACGTTCAGCAGCTGTGTTGAGGCTTCCGATGCTGACGATTGGCTTGTGGATCTGGGCAAGCATTTTGAATGCAGCAACGTCAGGCCTGAAGATTTCGTCAAGTTCGCTTCTTTCCAGCTCAAAGATTAGGCAGCAGAATGGTTCCAGCAGTACAAGGATTCCAGAGGTGGACGTTTGATCACTTGGGATGATTTCCGTCAAGATTTTCGCGCTCATCACATCCCTCAAAGTGTGGTTGAGAGTAAGCGTCAGGAATTCCGCAATCTGAAGCAAGGCTCTTTGTTTGTCTATGACTACAACAAGTTGTTCCAGAAGCTCGCCCGCTTTGCCAAACAGGACGTCCCTGATGAGAAGAGCATGATCTATCAATTCAGGGGTGATCTCCATGAAGAAATTCAGCTCCCTCTTGTCCTCTTTGAGCCGTTGAGATACGATGAGTTCTACAACATGGCACTGAAACAAGAGGCTGCTCAGTTGAGGTGTGATGCTTCCAGGAAGCGAGCCAGAGATGCTACTCCGTCTTCCTCTACTCAAGTGACCAAGCAGCAGAAGTATTGGCTTCCTCCTCCTCCGTTCCGTCAGCCGTATCAGCAGAAGAGCAAAGGTGGCAGTGGTTTCTCCCACCCACCCAACCCAGGCTTTCAGAACAAGGCTTTGTCTCAACCTCCAAGACCGAGTGATCCGTACCACCGTCCGCTTTCAGAGGTCACGTGCAACAAGTGCCAAGAAAAGGGTCACTATGCCAACAAGTGTACCAACCACAGGCGTCTTCCTCCTCCTCCTCCTGTCAGATCGGCAAGTACAACTGTGGTCAAGCACAATCCCAAGCATGCCAAGGTGAACTTGATGAACGCAGCTCAGGCAGAGGTTTCTTCAGATGTCATCATGGGTAACTTTCCTGTTAATGATATTCCTGCAAAAGTACTTTTTGATACTGGTGCATTGCATTGTTTCATCTCAAGGCCGTTTTCATCTAAGCATGGTTTGGCTCAGCAAATTCTGCCTAGTCCATTGGCAGTTGTCTCTCCTGGTAGGCGCATGCATGCTAACTCAATTGCTCCAGATGTTACTATCACTGTGGGTGACTATAAGTTTCTATCTTCTCCTACGGTTCTTGGTGACTCGGATATTGATCTTATTCTCAGTATGGATTGGCTTTCTAAGCACAAGGCTCAGCTTGATTGTGCAGCCAGGCAGATTCAGTTGACTCATTCGTCTGAGGATGTTATTGTTTTTGCCGCTCGGGATAACACCATCCGTCTGTTCTCTCTCAATGAGAAGGGTGAATTGGACGCTATCTCGCAAATTCCAGTCGTTTGTGAGTATCAAGACGTTTTTCCAGAAGAGCTCCCAGGAATGCCTCCGCACCGGCCAGTTGAATTCGTGATTGATCTTGAGCCCGGCACGGAACCTGTGTGCAAGCGTCCTTACAAGCTCGGACCTGAAGAGTTGAAGGAGTTGAAGAAACAACTCGGTGAGCAAGAGAGAATGGGTCTCATCCATCCTAGTTCTTCTCCGTGGGGTTGTGGTGTTTTTTTGTGAAGAAGAAGGATGGTTCGAACCGACTTTGTGTTGATTACCATCTAGTGAACAAGAAGACCATCAAGAACAAGTACCCACTTCCCAACATCAATGAGTTGTTCGAACAACTCAAGGGTGCCCAAGTATTCTCCAAGCTTGATCTCCGTATGGGCTATCATCAGATTCGTATCCGTGAGCAAGATATCCCCAAGACGGCGTTCAGGACAAGCTTTGGTTCATATGAATACACTGTCATGTCTTTTGGCCTCGTCAACGCTCCTCCGACGTTCTCTCGTATGATGAACTTCATCTTCAATGCCTACACCAATGACTTGGTTTTAGTCTATCTCGACGACATTCTGGTTTTCTCCAAGAACAAGGAAGATCATGCCAAGCACTTTCGTTTGGTTCTTGACAAGCTCAGGGAACATCAGTTCTACGCCAAGTTCTCCAAGTGTGAATTTTGGCTGGATGAGGTTCTTTATCTTGGTCATATCATCTCTGCCAAGGGCATTGCCGTGAATCCTGAGAAGGTGTCTGCAATTGTGAATTGGGAACCTCCTTAGAACATGAAGCAACTCCGCAGTTTCCTCGGTCTCGCAAGCTATTGCCGAAGATTCGTTGAAAACTTTTCTAAGATTGCCAAGCCTCTCTCAAATATTCTTCAGAAGCATGTCAAGTACGTTTGGTCTCCGGAGTGTGATATTGCTTTCAACACTTTGAAAGAGAAGTTGACCACTACTCCAGTTTTGACTCCACCTGATGAATCCAAGCCGTACGAGGACTTTTGTGATGCATCTCTCCAAGGCCTCGGTGCAGTTTTGATGCAAGAGAAGAAAGTTGTTGCTTATACCTCTCGCCAGTTGAAGCCTAATGAGAAGAACTACCCCACTCATGATCTCGAGTTGGCAGCAGTTGTGCACGCTTTTTTGACTTGGAGACATCTTCTATTGGGTAGAAAAGTGGACATTTTCCCTGATCACAAGAGTCTCAAGTACATCTTCACTCAGCCTAATCTCAACCTCAGGCAAACTCGATGGGTTGAAATGATTCAAGAGTATAATCCGAGTATTGAGTACACTCCAGGCAAGGCCAATGTGATCGCTGACGCTTTGAGCAGAAAAGCATATTGCAACAGTCTGATTCTGAAGCCTTATCAACCCAAGCTTTGTGAAGCTTTCCGTAAACTGAATCTGCAAGTTGTTCCTCAAGGTTTCCTCGCCAACCTTCAAGTCTCTCCTACCTTAGAAGACCAGATTCGCCAAGCTTAGCTTCTTGATGCTATGGTGAAAAAGGTGAAGATTGGGATTGCCAAGAGTCAGTCCAAGTACAAGTGCTATCGCCTTGATGACAAGGACACTCTCTTCTTCAAGGATCGAATTGTTGTACCCAAAGGTGAACTTCGTAAAGTGATCATGAACGAGGCTCACAATTCTCTCCTCTCCATCCACCCTGGGAGTACGAAGATGTATCAGGATCTCAAGCAAGCTTATTGGTGGACTCGAATGAAGCGCGAGATCGCTCAATTCGTGAACGAGTGTGATGTCTGCAGAAGAGTGAAGGCAGAACACCAAAGGCCAGCGGGTCTCCTTCAACCTCTTGCCATTCCAGAATGGAAGTTTGACCACATCGAAATGGACTTCGTGACTGGGTTTCCAAAGTCCAAGCGTGGCAATGATGCTATATTCGTTGTCATCGACAAGCTCACCAAAGTGGCTCATTTTCTGCCTATCAAAGAGTCGATCACTGCAGCTCAATTGGCGGAACTCTATACCTCTCGAATTGTCTCTCTGCACGGTATTCCTCAAGTGATATCTTCAGACCGTGGCAGCATCTTTACCTCCAAGTTTTGGGATTCTTTTCAGAAGGCCATGGGCACCAACATCCGCTTCAGCACTGCTTTCCATCCTCAAACAAGCGGTCAAGTCGAGCGTGTCAATCAGATTCTTGAAGATATGCTCAGGGCTTGTGTGATCTCCTTCGGCATGAAGTGGGAGGATTGTCTTCCTTATGCTGAATTCTCATACAACAACAGTTTTCAAGAAAGTTCGGGCAAGGCCCCATTTGAAATTCTGTATGGCAGGAAGTGCCGTACCCCTCTCAACTGGTCTGAAACCGGTGAATGTCAGCTGCTGGGTAATGACTTAATCACAGAGGCAGAAGAAATGTGCAAAGTCATTCGTGATAACCTCAAAGCAGCCCAATCCCGCCAGAAGAGCTACTATGACAGTAAGCACCGTGATTTGGCTTTCGAGATCGGAGATCATGTTTACCTCCGCGTCTCTCCTATGAAAGGTACTCATCGCTTCGGTATCAAAGGGAAGCTTGCCCCTAGATACGTGGGACCTTTCAAGATTGTCAGAAAGAGAGGCGACCTCGCCTATCAACTCGAGCTTCCTTCAAACTTTGCCAATGTTCATGATGTGTTCCATGTCTCTCAGCTTCGAAAGTGCTTCAAGACTCCTGACCGTACAGTCAACTTCGAGGACATTGAGCTCCAAGAAGATCTCTCCTATCGTGAGCACCTAGTTGCTATTCTTGAAGAGACTGAACGAAAGACCCGCAACAAGTCAATCAAATTTCTCAAAGTCAAGTGGTCTCACCATTCCGACCGTGAAGCTACCTGGGAACGCGAGGATCACCTCCGTTCTGAGTACCCGACGTTCTTTCAGTCCTAGATCTCGGGACGAGATCTTTTCGTAGTGGTGGAGTGTTGTAACGCCCCAGATGTACCTTTCCCCAATTTGTACTCCAACTCTTGCCGTTTCCGGCGTTAAGTTATATTTATTTCTCGGGTTCGGGTCTTTGTCTCCGTGTGTTGTTTTCATTTTCATGCATTCTCATATCATGTCATCATGTGCATTGCATTCGCATACATATTCATCTCATGCATTCGAGCATTTTCCCCATTGTCCGTTTTGCATTCCGGCACTTCGTTCTCCTCCGGTGGTCATTTCTATCCTTCTTTCGTGTGTGGGGATTAAACATTTCCAGATTGGACCGAGACTTGTCATGCGGCCTTGGTTTACTACCGGTAGACCGCCTGTCAAGTTTCGTATCAATTGGACTTCGTTTGATACTCCAACGGTTAACCGAGGGACCGAAAAGGCACCGTGTGTGTTGCAGCCCAACACCCCTCCAATTTGGCCCAAAACCCACCAAACTCTGCTCCATGTCCTAGAGCGTTCGATCACGATCGCGTGGCCGAAAACCGCACCTCATTTGGACTCTCCTAGCTCTACTTATGCCTATATATACCCCCCTCCATTTTTCGGATCTCGTCTCCCCCGTCCAAACCCAAAAAAAAAGTTTCAGATCTGCCGCCGACGGACGTGTCCGGTGCGGACCGGACAACATCCGCCCCGTCGCGCCTGGCCACTCCCGTCCTGCCATCTGTCCCCGGGCGGTGCCCACATCACCGCCGGCCCGCAGGCCCGAGGCGGGCCCTCCTCTCCACCTCGCCAGGCCCAAGGAGCCACGCCCGCGCGCCGCTTGTCTTCCCCGGCCAAGGGGGCCGAAGCTCGCCGGCCACCGCCCCGCTGCTCACCGCCTCCCCGTCGGCGCCGCGCACCACCACGCGCCCTCGCCGCCCCGGCGACCGCGGCCGGACCCCACCGGCCACCTCGCCGCCCCACGCCGCTCCGCCGCCGCCCCTCGTCGCCGGATCCGCCGCCCCTCACCGGCCGGCCTCTCCTCCGACGAACTCCGGCCGGCCATCATCATTTTCCGCGCCATGAACAGTGCCCGTGAACAGTAACCGAACCCTAGATCTGAGATCTAAAAAAACTGAGGGTTGACTTTTCCCTCTCCCCCTTAATTTTTATGCAATCTTTGCCTGATGATATCTCCGCATCCGTAACTCCGTTTTGGACATATAGTATATCAAAATGTTCGCCTCGACGAGTACATCATTTCGTTCCATTGTATCATTTCCATTTGAGTTCATCTTGATGCCCGAAATGCTGCTAGAAGGAGGCTTCGTGAGTTAAATGTCAGATCCGTTAGTTCATCATAGACTTTTGTCATTTTTGCCATGATTGTTGTGTGCATGATATGCCTATGAGTCTTTGGGATGAATTGTTAAGCTTTTTGTCTTCCTTCCAGAGGTGCAACCCATGCATGTTTAGGATGTGTGTGGTGACTTGTGCAAGCTTGCAAAGAGAGGCACCCGGGAAATCAGTTTTCAGGGACTTAGTTGTTTTCACTAAGTCTGGGATATTTTAGTTCATGATGCCATATGTTCAGCTTGTTTCCTAATGATCCGTGCCTCTTTTGAGCATGATCAGTAAGGGACATTTGTTAATCTTGTTATTCTCTATCCATCCATGTATTTACTTGCTAGTTTGGTGCACCCTAGCTTGATTCATTCGAGCTCTACTTTTGCATCATTGTGTATTTGGGCAGATCGTTAACTCTTTTGCGATTTTGCCGGTGCTATTGCTAGTGATCCATGCATGCTATGCCATTGTTCTTGCCATGTCTAGCTATAATTTTGTGTCTTCTAAATGGATGTATGCTTTCCTTGCCATGACTTTCACCGTAGTGAGTGCATCGAGCTTGTTTACATGCCTTGGTGAGTTAAATTTCAGCATGTCTCAGTTTTCACTAAGTCTGAAAACTGATTGTGTTTCATCTATGTTCGCGTGCTCGTTAGAGTATTTAGTGAACCCTTTTGGCCCAGGTCATTTTGGGTGTTTTGTTAAGCTTGTTGAGTTGCTCCATGCCATGCTCTTACTTGTCATATTCAGGTCTTTTCTCATGTTGTTTTGCTGCTCCGAAGAGAGCATCGTGGTCTGAAATTTCAGACTAGTGTTAATTTCACTAAGTCTGAAATCTGTTTTGCTTATTAGTTTTTGCCATGCTTGTTTGAACCTCATAATGGGTGAATTTGGCCGTGACTCATTGCTAGTGTTTTGTTAAGAATCTTGTGTACATCACTGCCATGTCTTTTTTTGTCATGTTTGGTGGCTGTAGCATGTTCATTTCGTTGCATTTAGATTCCTACTTGCTGTAATTCGCAGACCGGTTCATTTCGTAAAACGCTTGCCATTTCCAAACCGTAGCTCCGATTCCAATGATCTTTATATCGTTTTCAAGCGATTTCATCCCCTCTATCCAGTGGCACACTTGGTTTTCCAAGTTGAGTCCAGGTTCATGCATTTCCTGTCACGTCTTGCATTTTGCATCCCGCATCGCATCCCGCATTGCATGTCATCTTTGCATCTTATTGTTTGAGCTTGCACGTGGTTGATTGTATTCTTGTTGCTTGTTTGTCTTGTTGGGTAGAGCCGGGAGACGAGTTCGTTAACGAGGAGCCCGTTGAGTTTTCTTGTGAGGATCCAGACAACTCTGACAGCTTTGCAGGCAAGATGATCATACCCTCGAAATCACTACTATCTTTGCTATGCTAGTTTCTCGCTCTTGCTATGCCAATGCTACGATTCCTACCTTTTGCTTGTCAGCCTCCAAATTGCCATGTTGAACCTCTAACCCACCATGTCCTAGCAAACCTTTGATTGGCTATGTTACCGCTTTGCTCAGCCCCTTCTTATAGCGTTGCTAGTTGCAGGTGAAGATTGGAGTGTTCCTTGTTGGAACATTTATTTACTTGTTGGGATATCATTATATTTCTATGTTATCTTAATGCATCTATATACTTGGTAAAGGGTGGAAGGCTCGGCCTCTCGCCTAGTGTTTTGTTCCACTCTTGCCGCCCTAGTTTCCGTCATATCGGTGTTATGTTCCCGGATTTTGCGTTCCTCATGCGGTTGGGTTATAATGGGAACCCCTTGATAGTTCACCTTGATTAAAGCTTTTCCAGCAATGCCCAACCTTGGTTTCACCATTTGCCACCTAGCCTTTTTCTTCCCTTGGGTTTTGCAGACTCAAGGGTCATCTTATTTAAACCCCCCCGGGCCAGTGCTCCTCTGAGTGTTGGTCCAACTGTCAGCTGCCGGTGGCCACCAGGGGCAACTCTGGGCTGGCCTACCCATACCTAAGACAATCTGAGTGTGCCCTAAGAAAGAGATATGTGCAGCTCCTATCGGGATTTGTCGGCACATTCGGGCGGTGTTGCTGGACTTGTTTTAAACTGTCAAATCGTCTTGTTGTACCGGAATACCGAGTCTGATCGGTGTGTCTTGGGTGGAGGTCTATTCCTTCGTTGACCGTGAGAGCTTGTCATGGGCTAAGTTGGGACTCCCCTGCAGGGATTGAACTTTTGAAAGTCGTGCCCGCGGTTATGGGCAGATGGGAATTTGTTAATGTCCGGTTGTAGATAACTTGAACTAAACTTAATTAAAATGAATCAACCGTGTGTGTTACCGTGATGGCCTCTTCTCGGCGGAGTCTGGGAAGTGGACACGGTGTTGGAGTTATGCTTGCGCAGGTTGTTCTTCTAGATTCTCGCTCGCACTTTGCCTTCTCTTCTCGCTCTCCTTTGCGTATAAGTTAGCCACCATATATGCTAGTCGCTTGCTGCAGCTCCACATATACTTGCCTTCCCTTCCTATAAGCTTAAATAGTTTTGATCGCGAGGGTGCGAGATTGCTGAGTCCCTGTGGCTCACAGATACTATAACTCCAGATGTAGGTCCAGGTGTTTCCGCTCTAGGTGATGAGTACGAGCTCAAGTGGGAGTTCGACGAGGACTCGCAGCGCTATTACGTGTCTTTTCCTGATGATCAGTAGTGGTGCTTAGTTGGGGTTCGATTCAGGGCCTTGTCGCATGTTGGGTTCTTTTCCATTTTGGCGTCGTAGTCGGGCCATGAGTGATTTGTTTGATGGATGTTATTTATGTACTCTGATGTGACGTGGCGAGTGTAAGCCAACTATGTTATCCCTCTTTATTATTATATTACATGGGATGTTTGTGATGATTACCCGACTTGCGACATATGCCTTCAATGCGATTATGCCTCTAAGTCGTGCCTCGACACGTGGGAGCTATAGTCGCATCGAGGGTGTTACATGCTTGAAGATGCGTTGAGAGGCTAGGGCTTGTGCCCCGCCCAGGATGCAGGCGATCGCGCGCGGCTCCTGGAAGCCCCCAGCCCCCTCGTCCTGGTGACGGTCCTCGTTTCTCCTTGGCCGCGGCGGCAGCGGTGGGAGGCCTGCGTTGCCTTGCGGGCGATCCTCCCGAGGCTGATACCTCCAGTCTCCCTTGCGAGGCGGGTCTTGCAGCGATCCTCGCGAGGTTGTTCACGCCACCCTTTGCGCGGGCCACGGTCTTCCCAGCGTCTTGTGTTCCTTCCTCCTCCTCGACCGTAGCCCCGGTCACCGCGGTCAGGGCGACGGCCGATCCTTCCTTCTCGCACGGCTCGGAGCTCTTGACATTCGTTGGTGTTGTGGGTGTGGAGGTCGTGGTACACACAGTACCGGCTGCCCTTGGAAGGTTCGGGCTGATCTCTACCCCACTTGGTGTCTGGTTCTGCCGCGAGCACGGCAGCCCCCTTGCGCTTCACATCCTTGGCCTTGGGCTTCTTCTCTTATGGGTCTGCGGCAGGCATCTCAAGGAGGGAGAGACGCCCTTCCTCGGCCCTGGCGCACTTGGTTGCCAAGTTGAACAGCTCCAAGGAAGTGCACAGGTCTTCATGCATTGCCAGCTCCTCCTTCATCTTGACGTCGCGCACGCCGTCGGAGAAGGCTGAGATGATGGCCTCCTCAGTCACCTTGGGAATCTTGAGGCGTGCGTTGTTGAAGCGCTGGATGTACTTCTGCAGGGTCTCCCTGGGCTGTTGCTTGATGCGGCGCATGTCGCTCACGGCGGGTGGCCGGTCGCGAGTGCCTTGGAAGTTGGCGATGAAGCGGGTGCGCATCTCGTCCCAGGAGGAGATTGTGCCTGGAGCCAGGTTCAGGAGCTAGGTGCGGGCCCCGTCCTTGAGTGCCATGGGGAACCAGTTCGCCATGACCTTCTCGTCTCCGTTGGCAGCTTCGATGCCCAGCTCGTAGAGCTGGAGGAACTCCGCAGGGTCAGCCGTGCCGTCGTAGCAAGGAGGCAGGTCTGGCTTGAACTTGCCGGGCCATGTGACGCTGCGTAGCTCAGCGGTGAAGGTGCGGCAGCCTGCTGTGGCCATGGGAGGCCTTGGGTGACGGGGAGCTTGGTCTTGCATGTCCCCACGCGCTACAGCTGGGAGTAGCGCAGGGTCTTGACGCGCGGGAGCAGGAGCATGGTCGCGACGTGCTGGAGCAGGGAGCGCCCGGGCAGCTTCTTGCGGGCAAGGGACTTCTTGACAGCTCTGCTCTTGCCGCACTGGCACCTGACGGAGCGGGTTCCGCCCAGGGGCCACGCGCCTTGGAGCCATGGCGCCTTCCTGAGGAGGAGGCAGCCGGGGCGCCGCCGGAGCTTCATCGCCCGCGCGGTGCGGGGTGCGGTGCAGCGGAACGGACGGCGCAGGAGAGCCTCCTGCGGCGCGGATGAGCTCGGCGACGCGGTTGAGCCATTCTTCGTAGACATCATCGATGGGATGGTAGCGCAGGAGCTCGTTTGCCGCGATGAGTGCAGCCCGAGCCTCCATGGGCGCGCGGAGCACGCGAGACGAAGAACCAGCTGGGGTGAGCGAGGGAGTAGCGGTGCGACCGTCTTGCCGCACGGACGGATGCTGAGATGATGCTTGCTGCTCGTCCCCCATCGGGCCGGTGGCGGCGTTGACGGCAGGTGATGGGGAACGGTGAGGACGCCCGCCGATAGGGGCCGTCTGGGCGATGCGGGAAGCGGGAAGCGAGAGCAGCTCGGCGCTCGGCGCGGGCCCGAGAGCGTCAGACATGGGCGTGATGGTCGGAGGAGACGGGGTGGTGGAAGACGAATCCCGGCGCACCCCTACCTGGCGCGCCAAATGTCGGATTCCGGGTTCCGGCAGACCCTTGAGGTTTGAACACTGGGGTGCGTGCAGAGATTTCGCTTCCTACCTACCTGCACCCCTCCGCCTCGCTAAGACCTAAGCTATGGAAAGAACAATACAGGAGACACAGGGTTTATACTGGTTCGGTCCACCGTTGTGGTGTAATACCCTACTCCAGTGTGTGGTGTGGTGGATTGCCTCTTGGGTTGATGATAATCAGTGATACAAGGAAGAACAGCCTCGCGAGGGTCTGTTCTTGGCTGGGGGGATGAACTGCTGGGTGGAGTTCAGTCACCCTTCTCTCTCTCTATCTCTCTCTCTCTCTCTGATCGAACCCATCTCTAAAGAACCTCCTCTTCAGAACCCCCTTTGCTCTGTGGGTGGCTGGTCCTATTTATAGAGGCCCTGGTCCTCTTCCCAAATATCAAGCGGGAAGGGAGCCAACAATGGCGGGCTAATTTGAAGGGGGACAGCTAGTACTAGCTACCCTGACAAAAGTAGTCTTCGCCTGCGCAAAGCTCTGGTGGTGACACCGTCTTGGGCTCCACGATGACCTCCGTCTTGCAGTCCTTCTGGTCTTGGTCTTGTTGCACCAAAATGGCAACCTTTGCATGATGCCTCGGTACTCCGCGGCTGCGCTTGCCCCCTTTGCACCAAAGAGGAAAGGAGGACACTGCACGGGCTGGCACCCGCCTGGCGCCCTTGGTCGTCATGGCTTGCGTCATGGGCACCTCGTGAGGTACCCCGCCTTGGTCTCTCCGCCTCCTCGTGAGCCAGCCTGATGAGGCCGTGCCTGAGGAAGCTCCGCGTCGTCCGACCTGCGAGGCTTGGCCCATCGGGAGGGTCTTGGGTTTGTGTTGGTGCAGATGGGCCGCGCTGGGCCCCCTTTGAGCCACGCCGCAGGCCGGAGACAGGCAAGTCTGGGGACCCCCGTTCCCAGAACGCCGACAGTTGGGCCGCCCTAGTTCTTGATGATCACCACTGAAGGCGCCAATGAACTCATGGCACAGGTCAGCCCATGAGGAAATGGAGTTCTCTGGCAGGTGCATCAACCAAGACCTCATGTTGGACTTGAGTGCCAAAGGGAAGTAGTTGGCAAACACCTTCTCATCTCTTCTTGCGGTAGCTTGAACAACAATGGTGTAGATGCTCAGAAACTCTGCCGGGTTCAGCCTCCCATCATACTTCTTGGGTATCTCTGGCTTTAACGTGCGGACGGATGGACAACGAACTTGCCGCAGCTCACAAGTAAAGGCAAGGAACCCAACTTCAAAAGTTAGGTACCCGCCAACCTCGAGTGTGGGCTCGTCCACGTTGGGTCCATCACACCCATTGGCCCAACGAGGGTCGTCGCGGCGTTGCTCGATGACGATGGGCGCATCTCCCCTCTGTCTGTCCTTCGGGGCTCGCCGTTGGCCTGGGCGTGCTCGAGGGTTAAAGGAGGCCATCGAGACACCATCGGGCTATTGGTTCTGCTGCGCTCGCTCTAGTTGTCGCGGCGGGGACTATACTGTGGGGGTGGCCCCTTCCGTATGTCCTGCAGTATGAGCCATCGTCGTCGCTTGAGGAGGCCATGGTGGGCCGGCTCACTGTGAGCACCAACCTCGGCGAAACCGAGGAGACTCTGAATGGTGGCACGCTGTTGGCGTTCTAGGAACGGGGGTCCCCAGACTTGCCTGCCTGCGGCCTGCGGCGTGGCTCAACAAGGCCCATCTTCATCAGCACAAGACTAAGGACCCTCGCGAGGGGCCAAGCCTTGCGAGGCGGATGACACGGCACCTCCTCAGGAACAGCCTCATCAGGATGGCTCGCGAGGTGGAGGAGACATCAAGGCGGGGTACCTCGTGAGGTGCCTGTGACGTGAGCCATGACGACTCAAGGCGCCAGGCGGGCGCCAGCGCGCACAGCGTCCTTCTTTCCTCTTTGGTGCAAAGGGGACAAGAGCAGCCGCGGAGTACCGAGGCATAAGGCAAAGGTTGCCGTTCCGGTGCAACGAGACCAAGACCAGGAGGACTACGAGACGGAGGTCACCATGGAGCCCAGCACGGCGTCATCACCAGAGCCTTTGGTAGGCGGAGACTGCTTTTGTCAGGATAGATGTACTAGCTGTCCCCCTTCAAATTAGCCCGCCATTGTTGGATCCCTTCCCGCTCAATATTTGGGGAGAGGACCAGGGCCACTATAGATAGGACTAGCCACCCACATTGCAGGGGTATTCGGATGAGAGGGATCGGCTCTTGGCCATAGACCAGAGCAGGAGAGAGAGAGAGAGAGAGGGAGAAAGGCGGCCGCATTCTCCCTAGCAGTTCATCCCACTAGCCAAGAACAGACCCTCGCGAGGCTGTTCTTCCTTGTATCGTTCATCCTCACCAGTCCCAAGAGGCAATCCACAAACCACACACTGGAGTAGGGTATTACACCACATCGGTGGCCCGAACCAATATAAATCTTGTGTCTCTTGTGCATTTCTTTCAGTAGCTTAGATCCTGGTGAGTCGGAGAGGTTGGAGGCGTAATCTCCGCGCGCACCCCAGTGTTCGAACCTTAAGGGTCTGCCGGAACCCGAAATCCGACACACGCCACTCGTCAATCTGCTCAGCCGCCAGCGGAAACCTCAGTAGCATCTGAGCCCACGCGATGGCTTCCGTTGCCGTGCTTGTCAGAGGTGATGATGATGTGGATTGCACTGTGGCTCGGCTCCTGACGGTGCCAGTGGCGACAACACCACATCCTTTGTGTTGCAAAGCGGCAACCTAAATGGCATGCTGACATGGTGAAGGCGCTTGAGGGTCATCGGCTCCATTGGGCGCAGCGATCAGGTCGACTCGCCTTGGGGGAGGTGCACACGCTGTGGTGGCTCCCGTGGTGGGGGCGGCCAGAGGGCAGCGATTCACCCTGGACCGAGTGCCATCGCTATGACTGAGCCTATCGGCGAGAGGAAGGAGCGCGGATGGGAAAATCCCTTCGCCCTTACCTCATGAAGCATGGCCACTGGGATGTTGCGGATGCTGCTCTCCTCCGGTGTCTCCTGCTCCGGTGGCGGGGGAGGTGGTGACGGCGCCGCCTGCTCGGACCACATCCCAGGCAGCGTTCCCGTCCTCGTGCTCCTCGGCATAACCCGTAGCATTGGTGGCTGTGGCTGGCGGAGCCTTTGAGGTGGACGGGTGAGTTGAAGCACCAGATTTCTTCTTGGGCGCCATGGTCGATGGTGCCGTCGAAGAGGAATATGTCGATGAAGATGACGTGCTACTCATGCTTTCAGGTTCGTGCAAGCGATCCCCCTACCAGGCACGCCAAAGATGTCACGGGAAACCACGGCCACCTATGGGACCAAAGGTCCCTTGCTGGTTCGGCGGGAGGATGGCACGTTGCACAAAGAGCAGAGGAACATGGGGAAGCATGACAGGGATCACACAGGCAGATTTTACCCAGGTTCAGGCCGCTGCGAGGCGTAAAACCCTACTCCTGCTTTGGTGGATTGAAGGTGGAAAAATGGTGGCGGTCGTAGCCCATTTACCCGGCAGGGTTGCCTCAGGGCTAAACAACTATGTGCGTATGGGATATGAGGGGGTGGATTTGCTAATCCGGTGTCCAACCCTTTCTAAAGTTGCCTCGGGCATCCTTTTATAGGGTAAGGGGTCACCATAGTGGCAAATCAGTCATTATGCACTGATAAGATAGCAAACCCTTTCCAAACCATGTAGTCTGACAGAGCACATTAAATGCGCTGCTCGACGTCACATCGTCACTTGCCCGACAAGCCTTGCCAGGTAGTTTTGCCAGCTTCGCGCCTGCTCGCCGGACACATTGTAGGACAAGTGTCGTCTGTAGGTTTTTCCTACAGAAAGAGGCCGCGATGTGGCAGCTGGATGTCCCTTAGTCACTTCGCGCCTTGACACCGCACTGCCCGACGACGTGCGTCGTGATGAGGTGGTTTAGTGAGGTGGCTATGTCTCCATGAGCCTGGCAGGCCCTGACGGGGCATCTTGGAGGTCTTCTTCCAAGGGGGACCCCGTCCTTGCCGGGCTCGACTGCCCGACAAGGGAGGATTTTCTCCTGGTGGTTTCTTACTTCTCTGGCTTGACTTTGGATCCTCTTGATCTGCATGTTGGCCTTCTGAGAATGTTGATTTCTTGTACTTTGGCCTGCCCTTGGTGCTGTAAACTTGCTCTTGTGCCTATGAATAGTCTGGGCAATGAACCCAGGGTTTGTTGCACCGACATGAGGACCCTCGGTGGTGAAGAAATCGGCAACACCAGAAGCTTCAGGCGACGGCGAACTCCGGCGAGGTCTGGGAGCCATTCTAGAGCACGGGAGGTGGCAAAACAAAGAAAAATCGGTAGAGAAGGTGTCAGTGACCTTATATAGGGTGCAACCCGTGTCCTGGGGACAAGAATCGATCGAACCTGTCGATTTGATCTTGTTGTGGTTTAGCGAGCTATAGTGTCCATAAGGAACACACTCGATGGGGAAGATGACAAGCGGGGCCAGGTGGTCAGTGCCAGAGAGAAGGCATACAGAGAGAAAAATAGTAGAGAGCTGCGGTTGGGATGCTTTGTGTGGAAATGGGCCGGCCTATTGTCATTGCGATGCTACTGCTCCACTTGACTAGATGCCTTGACTTTACCTTTTTTCCGCGCATCAGAACGGATACATTGACTTTACCTTTGTCCCTTGTTGAAGTTGGGTTGACCCTGAGGGGTACCCGTCAGAGTTACTGAATTCGGGTTGACCATGACGGTACCCATGAGATAACTACGTGACACGGCCGGGCAGGCAGACTGCCCTAGGAGAGTGTCGTGGGAAACCACGGCCACGAACGGGACCAGAGGGCCCCTTGCTGGTTCAGCAGGGGGATGTCACATTGCACAAAGAGAAGACAAGCATGGGGCGGCACGACATAGATCACGCAGGCAATTTTACCCAGGTTTGGGCCGCCGTGAGGCGTAAAACCCTACTCCTGCATTGGTGGATTGATGGTGGAAGAGTGGTGCTGGAGCGTAGTAAACTTTCCCGACAGGGGCGGCAGTGGCTACACGCGTATGGGCATGTTTGTTATCCAACCTTCTAACCCCTTCTGCGGTTGTCAGGGGCCTCCTTTTATAGATTAAGGGGTTACCACAATGGCAAAGTAGTCATTATGCACTGATAATACTGCAGTCTGACGGGGTGCATTAAATGCACCGCTCAACATCATGTCATTGGTTTCCTGGCAAGCCTTGCGTGGCTATTTTTCCAGCTTCATACCTGCTCGCTTGACACATGGTAGGACGGGTGTCGTTCTTGGGTATCTTTCGTAGAGAAAGGCTGCCATGTGGCAAATGGCTGCCACTTATTCACTTTGCGGCTTGACACCACACTGATCGACGATGCGGGTCGAGGTGGAGTAGTTGGGTGAGGTGGTTTTTCCATCGTGAGCCCTGGTAGGCCCTGCCAGGACGTCTTGGGCATCTTCTTCCGGGGGCGACCCTGCCCTGTTGAGCTTGTCTGCCCGGCAAGGGAGGCTCTTCTTCTGGTGGTATCTGTCTTCTCTGGCTTGACCTTGGTCCTCTTGGTTTGCATGTTGGTCCTTCGAAGCTCTTGGTTTCTTGCACTCTGACTTGGGTTGGTGCCTTAATCATGTTCCCGTGCATGTGCACAGTCTACACAACAGACCTAGGGTCTGTTGCACCGAGAGAAGCCCCTAGGCCTGCCCCGAACGCACTGATGAGCGTCATTGGGGTAGGGCCTAATAAGTGCACGGGCGGGGGTGCTGAAGAGGCTGGCCTCTTGAGGTCTTCTTTGCTTGTTCATTAATATTGAGTTTGGGTCAGTTTGCGTTCTTTCCGCATGTCACATGCAATGTTGTGGAAAAACTTTGGTCGTGGCTCGCGGATTGCTCATGCCCCACAATCATGGGGCAGAAACTGACATCCCACTTGCCTCCTATTTCGCATGCACATGCAACGTGTTCTGCATTCATTGGGCATGTTAGGTGGTGGATGCGGAGGGTGCGGGGAATAGTGCCATGGCCGAAAACCAGACGCCGATGGTTGGAGCAGAGGGTTGGCCTTGATTCTTAGAGCCAAAGAAGGTGCAGAGAGGCCGTATTGGAGGAGCGGGGTGGCCATTTCCCGTGTGAGAAGCCAGTCCCCTGCCTCATCCTCCTATAAAAAGGGGCAGGGGCAGTGCTTCACC
The DNA here is from genome assembly GCF_003073215.2 of Triticum urartu. Lineage (NCBI taxonomy): Eukaryota > Viridiplantae > Streptophyta > Magnoliopsida > Poales > Poaceae > Triticum > Triticum urartu. The sequence continues at coordinate 328,978,075 of NC_053024.1, forward strand.
ACACACGCTTCTTCTTCTTCCCCTCCGCAACCCTTCCCTTTTAGTCATGGTGAGAGGGTGAGAGCGCGGCGGCGTCCCAGCAGCAGCGACAAGGGCTTCTACTCGACAGTGTATCCCTCCTCCTCTGGATCCTGCGGTGGAGGAGCCCTCCATGAGGGGAGGAGTGAGGGGGCGAGGCCGAGGTCGCTGTGGCGCTCGAGGAAGAGGAGGGCGGGTCGGTGCCATGGCTGCGCCCCCACCGGTGGCCCTTCCCCCAATGGAAGGCCATGTCGAGGACCAACCTCGGGAGTTTATCATGAGGCTGTAAAAACCTTTGTGCGGTCATCTTCACCTCCCAACTCCCTTTGCACGGGAAATGGAGCTTGAATAGACACGATCTCTGAGGTTGCATATAAGGTGCTGTGGGAATGGCGTCATGTGGGTTTACGTTGACTTCCGTGCCCCTCATGTGATGTACCTCCGCCGTGGTTGGAATATTTTTGCTCATGCCCACAGCTTCTTGGAGGGGCATGTTCTCCAACTCAAATTAATGGAGAGCAGCTTGCTCTCCGTCAAGATCTTCGGGCCCTCAGGTGGTCGCTTAGGGTGCTACGTGGAGAGCTCAACTGACGATGAAAGCTCCTCCTTGAGTGAAATCGACGAGGAGGACAGTGACGATGATGACGACGGTAGCGGGCGGGAGGGCAACGACTCTGACTCCAGCTGAGCGCGCCCGCACCATCTTCATCACGTGGCAGCAACTTCATCTGCATCTGCATCTCCTTCCCAGCAATGTGATTTGCCGGGGAGTTGGATGGAGAGGTGGGGATGGTGCCCCCTGGCTCCTCCAGCAGTCCCCCAGCCGGACCCCGACAGGCTTCCTCTCGGGCTACAACTCCGTTAGCCCTGCCGTGTCCTTCTTGCCCTGGTGGCGGTGGTCGACGGGTCGCCTCCGCCATGCTCTCCATCGACGCGTTCCCTGTGCTCTCCCGCTCCCGCCGGGCTACCTCTCCTGGAGCCCGATGGGGCCGGGCTGGGCTTCTGCCCAGGCGCTCCTTTTTCCCTCCTCGCCTTCGACGGTCGTGCCAAAGAGTAGAGGGACAAGGAAGGGCATTATGGGGCACTTATCTTTTTTCAATCTTAAATCTATAGGCACTTGCCAAATTTTAATTCAAATAATGTAATCTCTCGAGACCAAATTTTGCGTTCTGTAATGCTTGCACTTGTATTATCAGCATATTAATGAAAAAGATGAACCTTGCCAGGAACCCGTGCATGTATATGTCCATGCACAGGTGGGATGCCTCCTTGGTGTAAATAAACGAGTTTTCCCCGGCAGGCTACCCTGCCGGCACCCTTTTGTTTGTCGGAGAAATGTGCCTACCGGGCAAAAAATAAAGGGACCAGCCCCCCGCCAACATCCATTTACCAGAGGCCACTGTGACCATCTTGACCGAAGCAACGTTCGAGTTAAGGATGGGAGCAGCTAAGTCTCAAAGAGTGGCGAGGTTTTCTCATGCACAAGTTATAGCTTACAGAACACTTATGGATAGGAGGCGGAACTTATCTGTTTGGCTTGCCGGAGATTGCAATGTTGGTCCATCTTCCCAACTCCTTGTAGAGGCCAAGTTGATAGTAGGAACCCGCAGCATCATGCAGTATGGGAATGATGCAAGATGATATCCTATCTTTATGCATATGCAAATCCTCATGAAATGCTTATGCAATGCTCCTGGAATGCTCCTACATGCATGCAACTTGGTTGGGCGCTCCCCAACGCTTCGTTTATATCTCTGTTGCTCAAGGTCATTGCCTGTCTTTGTTCAAGGGGTTACATGCAACTGAGGCTAGGCTTGTACAAAAGGGTGGCTACCAGGCAGGGCCCGACAGCCGCGCCTTACGGGTAGAACTTGTGGAGATGCTCAATATTAAATGAGTTTTGCAATTGAATGCCATCTCTGGTCTCCGGATGGACTCGCCAGGTCTTGTGACTCGTACTACCCGGTAAGGGCCTTCCCACTTCGGCGTCAACATGTTTGTACCCTTGGCGGACTAAACGCACCTAAGGACAAGTACGCCTTCCTCAAAACACCGGGCATGAACCCTACGGCTATGATAGCGATGCAGGGCCTGCTGATAGCGTGCAGCACGCGTAGCAGCCCGGAGATGGTTCTCCTCGAGTAGCACAATGCCGTTACGCCGGTGCTGGTCTTGCGCTACTTCATCGTAGGCAAGCACTCGAGGCGACCCATAAATGAGATCCATGGGGATAACTGCTTCCCCCATAGTATAGGGACAAAGGAGTCTGCCTGATAGCTTGATTTGGTGTCATTTTGAGGGACCAGAGAACTACCGGCATCTCATCGATCCACTGCCCGTTGTGCTTCTGCAGCGTATTAAACGTTATTGTCTTGAGTCCTCGTAGCACTTCAGCGTTTGCCCTCTCAGCTTGACCATTGCTCCTAGGATGTGCAACACAGGAAAATGAGATCTTGCATCCGAGGGCATGAACATATTGCATGAAGGCACGGCTCGTGAACTGGGTGCCGTTGTCAGTAATGATCCTTGTCGGGACTCCAAAATGGCACACCAATTCTTTCAAGAACTTGATAGCTGACTGGGTAGTAACCTTTCTCATGGCAGTCACTTCCGGCCACTTTTTAAACTTGTCGATAGCAATGAACAAGAATTCAAAGCCCCCGACTGCTCGGGGGAAAGGGTCGAGCCCCCAAACCAAAAATGGCCATCATAAATGGATTCTCTAAAGAGCTTGGGCAGGCAGGTGGATGTTCTTGGAATGGAACTGGCAGGCTTCACACTTGGTGACTAGATCAACCACATCTTGGAGGGTTGTGGGCCAATAGAATCCTTGCCGGAATGCTTTCCCAACCAGTGCCCTTGATCCAATGTGGGAGCCGCACATGCCTTTGTGTATGTCAGCTAGTAGTTCATTTCCTTCTTCCCGGTAGACGCGCTTCAATTTCACACCGTTGGGCCTCATTCTGTATAGAGTGTCATCGACAAACTGATACATACTGGCCCTCTGGGCTACTCTTTTAGCTTCATCTTGGTCGCTAGGAAGCTCTCTGGTTTGGAGGACGTGAACTATCTGCCATGCCCAAGTTGGAGCCTGGGGTCGGCAACGAGGACTTGTGGCACCTCCTCAACTGCGTGGGCACATTCCTCATTCGCGGGGACCATGGGACCGGCTGGAGGGTGCGGTCCGAGAGGTGGCGAGGAGTTGTTTCCTGGAGGGTCTCTGCTAGGATTGGATGGTTCTACCGGGAGAGGCTTATCAAAGTCCAATTTTCACCTTTTCCGGGCCATTGTTTTTGGGGATATGGACGGTTTAGTAAGATGGATAACAGAAGTCCCTAGTTCCACAAGAGGCTTCTACTCAGCACACTTTGATAGATGATCAGCTATGCTGTTTTCCGCATGGGGTATGTGCTCTATTTGCAATCCATCAAAGTGTTCCTCCAATCTTGTCACTTCCTTGACGTATGCCTCCATCAATGGGCTTTGGTAATCTTTGTTGACTTGTCTCACCATGAGCTGTGAATCTCCTCGAATGATCAGCTTCTTAATTCCCAATTATGCGGCAATCCTGAGCCCGGCAAGGCTCCCTTCATACTCTGTTGTATTGTTGGTTGCCTCTTCCCGGTAAAATGCATCTGGACGACTTACTTCAACTGCTCCCTGGAGGGGGCGACAAGAATCATGCCAGCTCCTGCACCTTGCAGGGAAAAGGAACCATCAAAATACATAATCCATTCTTGGGGTGATTCCTTGCCAGGGATAACTATCTCTAGCACTTCCTCAACAGGGGTTGGCGTCCATTCTGCAATAAACTCTGCCAATGCCCTGCTTTGGATAGTTTTCATGCTCTCAAACTTCAAACCAAAACTGGATAACTCCAAAGCCCACTCCACTATTCTGCCGGTAGCCTCAAGGTTTCGGAGTATCCTTTGCAATGGGAAACGAGTGACAACCGTAATCTCGTGGGCTTGGAAGTAGTGGCGCAGTTTCCTTGAGGCCATGATGAGACCAAAGATCAACTTTTGCATGCCAGAGTACCTTGCTCTAGCCCCATGTAGTAAGGAGCTCATGAAATATACTGGGAGCTCCAACACTTTCTTCCTTGCCGCATCCTTGGGATTGCTCTTGTTGCCCTGTTCATTACTGCGTTGATCCTTCTCTGGGTCTGCCGGTCCTTGCTCACTCTCTGCTTCGTCCACTTCCCGCTGTGCCACCAAGGCCGCGCTAACCACATGGTTGGTTTCCCTAAGTATAGCAACAATGGCTCTTGCGGTTTGGGAGGAACCAAGGTGGGCATAGAGGACAAGTAGGTCTTCAATTCTTGCAAAGATGCCTCTTCCTCTCGAGTCCACTTCATGGGCCCTGCCTTCTTCAATATTTTGAAGAACGACACGGCACGCTCGGCATAATTGGAAATGAATATGCATAGCACGACAACGGACCCTATCAGATGCCTCACATCCTTGACTGTCCTTGGTGCTTGGATCTCCTCAATGGCTTTAATCTTATTAGGGTTAGCTTCGATCCCCTGATGGGACACAAAGAACGAAATCAGCTTGCAGGATGGAACGCCAAACACACACTTCTCCGGGTTGAGCTTCAGTTTGATCTTGCGCAGATTAGCAAATGTCTCCACCAAATCCTGAATAAAGGTGGCTCTATCATTGGTCTTGAACACAATATCATCCATATAAGCTTCAATGTTTCTGTGCAGCTGCGGCTCGAAACCAATCTAGACTGCCCTTCCAAAAGTGGACCCGTCACTCTTTAATCTGAATGGCATGGGGACAAAACGGTATGTACCACATGGAGTGATGAACTATGTCTTATCTTCATCTTCCTTGGACATGAAAATTTGGTGATACCTAGAATATGCATCCAGAAAGGAGAGCAAATTGTAGGCCACCTGGCAGCTTTCTTCTTCCTGCGCGAGCGCCCTGCACAATGGGTCACGCCTTAGGGCCTCGTGCCTTGGCTCGATGATGTCATCTTGACGGGGAGGTGGAGGAGGCGCTCCGTGGGATACATCACCTGCAGCAGGAGGCTGGCAAGGCATTCAGAGAGACGGTGCAGGAGAGCCTCTGGCGGCGCTGACGAGCTCGGCGATGCGGTCCAGCCAATCTTCATAGAGTTCATCGACGGGGTGGTAGCGCAGGAGCTCGTACTCCATGAGCTACACGGCCTGCGCATTCGCTGGGCCGTGATAAGCATGAGACGACGAACTGGCTGGGGTCAGCGATGGGGTGACGGAGCACCCATCAGTGCAGTGATGACGGTTGTTGCTCGTGTCGTGCCGGGCCGGTGGCGGCGTTGGCGGCGGGCGATGGGGAATGACGGGGAGGCTCGCTAGTAGGCGCTGTCTGGGCAACGCGACTGGTGAGGGCGGCCCGACGCTCAGTACGGGCTCAATGGGCGTCTGCCATTGAAGCGATGGAGCGGCGGCGAATCGGTCGGCGGAAGAGAGGCTCCGACACACACCTATCTGGCGCGCCAAATGTCAGATTCAGGGTTCTGCGGACCCTTGAGAGGTTCGAACACTGGGTGCGTGCAAAGAACTCGTCGTCCCAACCTGCCTGCTCGCCAATCTCACGGCCTAGCTCGAAGAACACAACGAACAAGAGACACAGTAGTTTACCCAGGTTCGGGGCGCCTCGCGGTGTAAAACTCTACTCCTGCTTTCTGGTGGATTGGCCTCGAGGGGCTGAGGATGAACTAGTACAGTGGAGAACAACCTCGGGAGGAGAGGTGTTCTCGCACTCGATGAGCTAGTGGGTGTGAGGAGGATCTAAATGATTTGTCCGCCTCTATGGTGGTGGCTATGTCCTATTTATAGTGGCCTTGCTCCTCTTCCCAAATGTAAGGCGGGAAGGGAACCCACAACGGCAAAATTCAAAGGGAGACAACTAGTACATGCTATCCTGACAAAACTAGTCTTCGCCTGCCAAAAGCTCCTGGTCGTGACGCCATGATGGGCTATGTGGTGACCTCCGTCCTGCCATCCTGGCAGTCTTGGTCTAGTTGCACTGGAATGGAAACCTTTAGCTGATCCCTCGGGACTCCGTGCCTGCGCTTGCCTCCTTAGCACCAAAGAGGAAATAGGTACACTGCGCCCGCTGGCGCCCCCCTGGCCTTGGTCGTCATGACTCACGTCATATGAACCTCGCGAGGTGCACCTTGCATTGATATCTCTGCTCCTCTGGAGCCATGAAAGGATCGAGAAGAGGTGTCTAGAGGGGGGGTGATTAGATCCTCAACAAGGAAAAGTTGTAGTTTTTAATTTCTTTAAGTTATGGTGGAGTTTTAGCACAAGTTTAAACATTCACAATACATTTCAAGCAAGCATGGCAAGAGTATATGAGCAGCGGAAAGTAAAGCACGCAAGTTGAAAGAAAGTAAAGGGATAGGATTGGAGTGTGCAAACGCAATTGGAGACACGGAGATTTTTGGCGTGGTTACAATAGGTGGTGCTATCGTACATCCACGTTGAGGAGACTTCAACCCATGAAGGGTAACTGTTGCGCGAGTACATGGAGGGCTCCACCCACGAAGGGTCCATGGAGAAGCAACCATGTCTATCCCACCATGGCCATCGCCCATGAAGGACTTGCCTCACTTGGGTAGATCTTCACGAAGTAGGCGATCTCCTTGCCCTTACAATCTCCTTGGTTCAACTCCACAATCTTGACGGAGGCACCCAAGTGACACCTAACAAATATAGGCGACACCACTCTCCAAAAGGTAATAGATGGTGTGTTGATGATGAACTCCTTGCTCTTGTGCTTCAAATGATAGTCTCCCCAACACTCAACTCTCTCTCACCGATTTAGATATGGTGGAAAGAATTGAGTGGAAAGCAACTTGGGGAAGGCTAGAGATCAAGATTCTTGTGGTTGGAATGGAATGTCTTAGTCTCAACACCTGAGTAGGTGGTTCTCTCTTAGAAAATTAGTAGTGGAAGTGTAGGCACGTTTTGATGGCTCTCTCCACGAATGGAGGAAGGGTGGAGGGGTATATATAGCCTCCACACAAAATCTAGCCATTACACACAATTCAACGAACTCAGTGGGACCAAATCAAGAAACTCGGTTAGACCACTATGGTTTAAAATGTGAATGTTAGAGTTTGCGGTGGGACCCATATGATCAACTCGGTGGGACCGATTTTTTTAGGGTTAGGGCATAATGTAGTCTCGGTGAGACCGATTTCAGTAGTAGGCAAACAGAGAGTTGGTCAGGCCAACTCGGTGGGCCCGATCTCTCATTTCGGTGAGACCGAAATGTTACGAAAAGGAAACAGAGAATTTGCATTGGGAACTCATTGGGACCTATCGCTCATCTCGGTTAGACCGAAATGTTACGAAGGGAAATAGAGAGTTTACAATCCCATCTCGGTGAGACCGAGATCCCTATTGGTGAGGCCGAACTAATTAGGGTTTCTAGCTATGGCTATGTCAAATGAACTCGGTGGCGCCAGATAGATCAAATCGGTGGGGCATAGTTTGACTTTTGGTTTGGGACATATGTGGAAATGAGAAAGTGGTTGAGGGCTTTGGAGCATATCACTAAGCACTTTGAGCAAGCAAGCCATTAAGCAACACCTCATCCCCTCTTAATAGTATTGGCTTTTCCTATGGACGTGATCTTGGACCACTAAAATTAAAATGTAGAGTCTTGAGATTTTTCCAATGCTTGTCCTTAGCTTCTTGAAGGGGTTCCACATCCTCTTGTCCATGCCACGCCTTTGTTGAACTTTCTGAAATATAGTAGATAAAAGTATTGGTCCAACAAGAGATATGTTGACATTAATTACCAAAAGCACCGAGGGAGCACTTGTGCTTTCAATCTACCCCTTTTTGGTAATTGATGACAACATACATCAAAGCTTTAGATAAAGATATGAAGAATAACAAGTAAAGCTTTGGAAAGACATGTAACATGCATATTCTCCCCCTATATGTATGCAATCATGTGAATATGGAATATAAGAGCATGTGAATGCATAATCATGACAGAGCAAGCAATGAGTTACATGTATCTTGGCTATATGCATCAGAGCAAATTACGTGAATATAGGAAATGTACCTCCATGTTCATGATTTCTTCTTGCAAACAATATGTACAGTAGCAAGAAATCATCATGCACATGGATGTGATGCATATACTTACCTTGTGGTCTTGAGGTAGCTTTGAAAAGGATGAACCTGAGTAAACATGGTTAGATAACACACGAACACCTACTGGACAAAGCACTTTAAGAAACCACAAGAGTACCAAGATTGGGATGACATGTAGAGAGTGAGTACTAGGTACTCTATTTGATATAGACATGTCCCCAAAGAGTAAAGATATGCAATAAATTCGAAGATTTCCTTCCCTTAGATGTCTTTCTCCCCCCGAATCTGATATTGGATAATGGGAGAAGATAGGGAAAAGAAAATCAGAGAAAAACAAACTTAACAAACTTAACACATGCTAACATGTCTTTCCCCTCTTGAAGAAATGTGACTTCTCTCCTCTATGGATAAAAGCATTTGGAGAAGCTTAAGGAGTGCATTCTCTCATATGTGATAAGCTTTGATGTGCTCTCTCTCCCCCTTTGACATCAATTTCCAAGAAGGGATCTTCTCGAGCATGAGTCAAGTAGGTTCGATCCTTGAGTCACATTACAAAGAAACATGTAATATAAGATGTTGGTAGAGGACAAGAATCATTGAGTGGAGCTGGAACAAATATGCAGGATGGAAATGACAAAGTGTTTTCTCAGCATTGAAATCGGTAACATTGAGTCTTTTCTTCGGTGGCACCGAGTTGCTTTCAGTTCAGCCGAAAGAAACAAATCGGTGAGGCCGAATTCAGAATAGAGAGAACACAATTGTTATCTCAGCTCACTAGGAAAATAAGGTCTCGGAAAGATTTGCAAGGAATTAATTGAAGGATTTCCAATGAATTGGATGCAGAGAATGCAGAAAATAATAGAGAAAAAGAAAAGAAATCTAGAATTGGTCGGCGACAAAGTCACCTATGTTAGAGTATATTGACTCAGGAGTCAAGTGAGATCACTTGATCGTAGGTCATACTCATCGTTTAAGCTCAAAATGGGGTTGGCATTTTCGTTTAAGCATTCTGATGTATTCTCATCTTTTTGAGCTGCTTTGACCCATGACTTGGGGTAAAGCTTCTCTAAGATGGAATAATAAACCTTGGGTGGTGGTGTTGAGCTTGATCATGTAGTTGAACTTGTGTAGGATGCCCAAGGTTGATGTAGCTCATCAATGGTTGGGAACACTGCTTGTAGTTTGAGTTCATCTACCTACATGGGTCAGTCTTGCAAGAATAGAACTTGTGTATCCAAAGTTACAATCATGAAATTTGATAGCAAATAAAATTTGATATATAGAATTTGTCAAAGGATATGTTGAAAGGTTTCATGCTTACTTGTCTTCAACCACCATATTGTAGAGACTTGGTGATGTAGAGATTCCTCAAGATGTGAGTGAGTTGCAATCTCATGAATTCGAGCTCATCCAAGTACCTACAAGGGTTAGATAGCATGCAAGGGTACAAGTGTAGACCCAGGACATATGATCATCATCATAAGAGAAATATCAAGGATTAGTCAAGGGATCGTGCCTGGCATGTATCCAAATGGAGTTCGTACTTCAAGTTTGAAGCCTCAATGATGTTCAATTCACTTCTCAAATGGAAAAATACTTTCTCATCAAGCGGTTTGGTGAAAATATCCACCAATTGCTTATCGGTACGAATATGCTTAAGACCAATATCTCCTTTACCAACATGATCTCGAATGAAATGATGACGAACTTCAATATGCTTAGTTCAAGAATGTTGCATGGGATTATGAGCAATCCTAATAGCACTTTCATTATCACAAAGCAATGGAACATGTTTCACATATATGCCATAATCTTTAAGAGTTTGAGTCATCCAAAGTAATAGCACAACATGAACCGGCGGCAATATATTCCGCTTCGGCGGTGGATAAGGATACCGAGTTTTGTTTCTTGGAGGACCAAGACACTAGAGATCTACCAAGAAATTGACAACTACACGAAGTGGACTTTCTATCAACCTTGCCTCCGACATAGTCCGAATCGGAGTAGCCAACAAGATCAAAAGAGGACCTCTTAGGATACCAAATGCCAAAATTTGGTGTGTGAATTATGTATCTCACTATCCTTTGCACAGCCTTATGATGGCATTATTTGGGGGGCGCTTGATATCGTGCACACATGCACACACTTAGCATAATATTGGGACGGGAGGCACATAGATATAACAATGAACCAATCATGGAGCAGTGAACCTTCTGGTCAACCGGTTTTCCATCCTTGGTCAAGTCAAGATGTCCACTAGTAGGCATGGGTGTATTCATACCTTTGCATTCTTGCATGTTGAACTTCTTGAGTAAGTCCTTGGTATAATTTGTTTGGGAAACAAAGGTACCCTCCTTAGTTTGCTTGATTTGCAAACCAAGAAAGAAATTGAGTTCACTCATCATAGACATCGCAAACTTCTCCGACACTAGCTTTCCAAACTTTTCACTAAAATGAGGGTTAGCCGAACCAAATATGATATCATCAACATAAATTTGGCACACAAATAATTCACCATTAACCCTTTTAGTAAAAAGAGTGGAATCAATTTTTCCAATCTCAAAGACTTTTTCAATAAGGAAGTTGGTCAAGCATTTATACCACGCTCTAGTAGCTTGTTTAAGACCATAAAGAGCTTTGTGAAGTTTGTAAACATGGTCGGGTTTCTTAGGATTAACAAAGCCGGGAGGTTGTTTAACATAAACTTTGTCATCAATTTCACCATTTAGAAAAGCACTTTCAATGTCCATTTGGTACAAGGTAATATCATGGTGATTAGCATAGGCAAGTAAGATGCTGATGGACTCAAGTATAGCAACGGGGGCATATATCTCACCATAGTCCATACCTTCGACTTGAGTGTAGCCTTGGGCGACGAGATGTGCTTTGTTGCAAATGACTTGTCCATCTTCGTCTTGCTTCTTGCAAAACACCCATTTGGTACCGATGATGTTGTGGTTGTTGTCGGGCTTCTCAACCAATGTCCACACTTAGTTCCTCTCAAAGTTGTGTAGCTCTTCGTGCATGGCATTTATCCCATCCGGATCTTCCAATGCTTCTTCAACCTTCATTGGTTCAATGCTAGACATGAATGAATAATGTTCACAAAAATTGGCCAAACGAGTTTTAGAGCGAGTGATTCTCCCGGTTTTGATATCATTGAAGATTTGTTCGACGGGATGGTCTTGTGAAACTCTTGCTCTAACTCGTGAGAGATTTTTTTGGGTCGGTGTGGAACATCTTCTTCATCATCTTGTTCTTCCTCTTGGCCTTCTTCCTTGTTTTTGTTTTTGTTCTCTTGTGGATGTGGAGAAGGAGGTTGATAAGGTTCATCTAGGTGTACTTCCTCGTTTCCTTCATCTTGACGTATCCCACTTGTGGATGCCTCCGTGTCAACTCTTGGTTCACCTTGTCGTGAGGTAGAAGCTTCCACTTGGACGGACGAGGTACTCTCCTTCACCTTCGTTGGATGAATCTTGCCAATAGGCAAGCCTAGGATTGCTTCCGAAGGGTCTTTGTCTCCTACATCAATTGGCAATTGCTCTACTTGCGAGCCGTTAGATTCATCAAACTTCATATCTACCATCTCTTCAACCTTTTGGGTGAAATTGTTGTAGACATGGTAAGTGTGAGAGTTTGATCCATAAGGAAGTAGGAAACCCTCATGATATTTAGGAGCAAATTTAGAACGGCGATGCTTATCAAGAATATAACACTTTGAGCTGAATACTCGAAAGTATCCAACTTGGGGTTTGTTACTAGTGGGAAGATCGTATGGCGTCTTGCCGAGTAGCTTGTGAAGATATCAGCGATTTGTTGCATGACAAGCTGTCTCAACCGCTTCTGCTCAGAAGTGCTTTGGCGTCTTGTACTCATCAAGCCTCGTTCTCACCATCTCAATAAGGGTCCGGTTCTTCCTCTCAACAACTCCATTTTGTTGAGGCGTCTACGTAGCCGAGAACTCGTGTGAAATCCCTTCTTCGTCAATAAAGGTATCCACATTTGCGTTCTTGAACTCCGCTCCATTGTCACTGCGAACCTTCTTGATGTGCAACAAATTGATTTTGGGCCTTCCTAGCGAAGTTCTTCAAGATCTTTTGGACCTGCGATTTATCATCAAGAAAGAACACCCACGTAAATCTTGAAAAATCATCGACTATGACTAGACCAAATGAGTTTCCACCGAGACTTTTATAGGCGTTGGGACCAAAGAGATCCATATGAAGTAGGTAGAGCGGTCTTCTTGTGGTCATGATGTTCTTCACGGGGTGGCTTCCTGCAACATGTTTTCCTGCTTGACAAGCACTGCATAATCTATCCTTGTCAAATATAACATCTTTCAATCCAAGGATATGGTCACCTTCGATAAGCTCGTCAAGATTTCACATGCCCACATGACCTAACCTTCTATGCCACAACCAACCATTAGAGGATTTAGCAATTAACTAAGTTCTAGGTTGAGCATTTTTAGTGAAATCAACAATGTATAGATGACCTCTACGTATACCGGTAAAGACCATATTATGATTATCTCTTCGAAACACTTGGCAATCTACTTCAGTAAATAGGACATTGAAGCCAAAGTCAGCCAGTCTAGATACGGGAAGTTAATTATAGCGAAGAGATTTAATGAGCATAACATTTTGTATGGAGCTATCATGTGAGATGTCCACCTTACCAAGGCCAACCACCTTACCCTTTGAGTTAACACCAAAAGTGGCATATTTTCGAGGGTCGTCATTTTTAGCAAGCATACGAAACATATCCTTGTCTCCGGTCAAGTGATCGGTACATCCACTATCAAGAACCCATTCCTTTCCTCTAGCCATGTATCCGCGAAGATTAGCCATAAACCAAACTGTCTCATAGACTCATCGAGATCAAAGTCCCTATCATGATCCTCATGATAGTATCCATGTTCAACATCGTCTTGTGAGTGATCAATTCCTAGAGAGAGTGATTCATTAGATAAGTGATCATCACAATGTTCATCTTTATGAATTCTAATGACTTCGGAGATGATATTACTAATTATTACATCTCCTTTGGCACGCATAAGGTCACGAAGCTCGAATAAACAATCACCAAACTTAGGATCATTGGAATTCATCTTACTCAAAGAAATAGACTTGTGAAGAATCACATCTAGATTTTTCAAAGGAATAGTTTGGAAATCATTCCTTAAGAAATCTCCATATGGTGTAAGCACAATCAAGAGTAGGCAAGCAACCATACAAATTTCTAGGTAAACCTCTAGTAATAAGATTGACAGTTCTATGGTCGCGGATCATGTCAATAGACTCATCAGGGGTAGTATGCAAAGGATCAACAACGGGTAGCACAAGGGCTAGTAATGTACTTTTTCAAGTGATATTCATTGAAAATCTCAAGCATCTCATTTTTCCATGCATGAAAGAACTCTCCATCAAGTATAGGCACTCTACCTATAAGACTCCCCAACGTAGACTCATCCATCTTCCCCAAATGATGATTAAACCAAAGCAATGGAGACCAATGTTCTCATACCAATTGAAAGGATCGAGAAGAGGTGTCTAGAGGGGGGTTATTAGACCCTCAACAAGGAAAAGTATAAGTTTCTAATTTCTTTAAGTTAAGGTGGAGTTTTAGCACAAGTTTAAACATTCACAGTACATTTCAAGCAAGCATGGCAAGAGTATATGAGGAACGGAAAGTAAAGCATGCAAGTTGCAAGAAAGTAAAGGGATAGGATTGGAGTGTGCAAACGCAATTGGAGACACGGAGAATTTTAGCGTGGTTCTGATAGGTGGTGCTATCGTACATTCACGTTGATGGAGACTTCAACCCACGAAGGGTAACGATTGCGCAAGTCCATGGAGTGCTCCACCCATGAAGGGTCCAGGAAGAAGCAACCTTGTCTATCCCACCATGGCCATCGCCCATGAAGGACTTGACTGACTTGGGTAGATCTTCACGAAGTAGGCAATCTCCTTACCCTTACAAACTCCTTGGTTCAACTCCATAATCTTGACGGAGGCTCCCAAGTGACACCTAACCAATCTAGGAGACACCACTCTCCAAAAAGTAATAGATGGTGTGTTGATGATGAAATCCTTGCTCTTGTGCTTCACATGATAGTCTCCCCAACACTCAACTCTCTCTCATAGATTTGGACATGGTGGAAAGATGATTTGTGTGGAAAGCAACTTGGGGAAGGCTAGAGATCAAGATTCTTGTGGTTGGAATGGAATGCCTTGGTCTCAACACATGAGTAGGTGGTTCTCTCTGAGAAAATGAGTAGTGGAAGTGTAGGCACGTTCTGGTGGCTCTCTCCATGAATGGAGGAAGGGTGGAGGGGTATATATAGCCTCCACACAAAATCTAGCTGTTACACACAATTCACCAAACTCGGTGGGACTGAATCGAGAAACTCGGTCAGACTGATATGGTTCAAAATGTGAACGTTAGAGTTTTCGGTGGGACCGTTATGATTAACTCGGTGGAACGGATTTTATTAGGGTTAGGGCATAACGTAATCTCAGTGAGACCAATCACATGAACTCGGTGACACTGATTTTAGTAATAGGTAACCAGAGAGTTGGTCAGACAAACTCGGTGGGACCTATCACTCATTTCAGTGAGACCAAACCATTACGAAAAGGAAATAGAGAGTTTGCATTGTGAACTCAGTGGGACCGATCGCTCATCTCGGTTAGACTGAAACATTACGAAGGGAAATAGAGAGTTTGCAATCCCATCTCGGTGAGACCGAGATCCCTATCGGTGAGACCAAACTGATTAGGGTTTCTGGCTATGTCTATGTCAAATGAACTCGGTGGCGCCAGATAGATAAAATCGGTGGGGCCGAGTTTGACTTTTAGTTTGGGACATATGTGGAAATGAGAAAGTGGTTGAGAGCTCTGGATCATATCACTAAGCACTTTGAGCAAGGAAGCCATTAAGCAACACCTCGTCCCCTTTCAATAGTATTGGCTTTTCCTATGGACTCAATGTGATCTTGGACCACTAAAATGAAAATGTAGAATCTTGAGCTTTTGACAATGCTTGTCCTTAGCTTCTTGAAGGTGTTCCACATCCTCTTTTCCATGCCACCCCTTTCTTGAACTTTCTGAAATATACTAGATAAAAGTATTAGTCCAACAAGAGATATGTTAACATTAATTACCAAAAACACTCAGGGAGCACTTGTACTTTCAAGCCAGCCTGGTGAGGCTGCCCCCAGGGAGGTCTTGGTGTCATCCGACTCGCGAGGCTTGGCCCCTCATGAGGGTCTTGGGTTGTCGATGTTGAAGCTAGGCCGTACTGGGCCGCTGACGGAGGCATGCTGTGGGTCGCAGGCAGGCAAGTCTGGGCACCCCCGTTCCCAGAAAGCCGATAGATCATCCTCACACCCACCAGCTCATCGAGCGCAAGAACACCTCTCCTCCTGAGGTTGTTCTCCACTGTACTAGTTCATCCTCAGCCCCTCATGGCCAATCCACCACAAAGCAGGATTAGGGTTTTACACTACAAGGTGGCCCGAACCTGGGTAAACAGCTGCGTCTCTTGTGTGTTGGGTTCGTCGAGCTAGGCCGTGGGATTAGCAAGCACGCGGGTTGGAGGACGAGTTCTTCACACGCAGCCATGTGTTAGAACCTCTCAAGGGTGTGCAGAACCCTGAATCCGACATTTGGCGCGCTAGGTAGGGGTGCGTCGGAGCTTCTCAGTCGGCCCGCCATCGCCCCACAGCTCTAATGGCCCATGATCTGAGGGTTCATGCTGAGCATTGGGCTGCTTGGCCCGTCCGGGTAGTGCCGTCCGCCCAAGAAGACCTCCAATCCGCGCTCCAGGCGGCCCGTGCAATGCCCAACACCGCCGGACGTGGACAGCGCCGACCCGCACCATATGCCCTCGCACTACAGCGTATGCGCACCTCACACGATCTTTAGGCTATGCCGTGGCGACAGCACCACACACTCGTCGGGAGCAGGTCAACATGCGGGCTACGCTCATCGTGGCGCGGGAGCTGCGGCGCTGTAGTATGGCGGAGGGCGGTCGCGACGCCCTGCTGGAGCGGGTCGCCGTGCTGCATGATGCCTCCTGCAGGGGTGCGGCACCCTTCTGCACCCTTCCCACACCGCAAGTTGTGGCAGGGGTGCGCGCCCCCGGAGCTCCTGGGAGACCCGAGAACATCAACATGGACTGCGGTGCCGCTCGTCCTACCACAACTGCGCCGCCTCCAGGTGAGGCAAGCTCTAGCGGTCCCCTGCGGGGCCATGGCAGGATGTCACCCCATGGACATCAGGGCCAGGCGCCGGGCCCAGTGGCCCACAGCGCGGGGCACCCAAGCGATGGCCTCGGCGTGGCAACCCCAGACGCCTACGTGCCCCGCATGATGGACCTGGAGTACATGCCAGGTGATGCGGAGCATCCTATGATCATCCCAATGCTCACTTCGACCACTCCCCATGGGGCGGAGCCAGGAAAAATTAGGAGCCGGGGCGGACTTTAAGCTAACTAAAAAGGTAGAGAGTTGCAATCGAATAATGGGAATTACAAAGGAATAATGGGAATTACAAAGGAGCTCCTAGGTGCTCCACACCCCTATATAAATATTAAATTTTAAAAATACCATTTTTTAGAATTTGAGGATATTAAGTCTGGGTGCCCAATCTCCTCCTGTGTGAAGTTTCATGAAAAAAACCAGGAATCATATCCGTGGCAAAGGAATATAGTCCAAACTAAAAGCAAACCATACCGTTTTTCCCTATACATAGGGATTTTTTGTCTTTTTTTGCCACAAATACATTTCCTGGTATTTTTTATGGAATTTCACCCGAAAGTAGATTGTACACCCAAGCTTGATATCCCAAAATTATAGTACTGTTTTCCAAATTTCTCGGTATTTTTTAAGCTCCATGTTCATATAGGGGGATGGACACCCCGGTGCTACAAATCATCTTCCTCGAATATTTGGTGCATATTATGTAACTATAACCATTAAGCTAGAGAACCATAGATTTCAATCGGAATAAGCTCAATGTTGTTGGCAACATAAACTAAGGTTGGTTCCGGGTATACAACATTTGAATTCTTAATACTTGATTTAGGAATAAAAAACTTTCTCATATGAAATCACAATTAATATGGATCAGAGGATTAAGATTAAAATTCAATGATTTGGAATAATTGAACTAACTAACACTAATTAGGTTAGAGTAATCGAGAAAAAATACCTAAGCAAAATGGAGATTGATTTTTCTTCAATGAGCGTGCTTGGAACGATCAATGATGGAATCCCCAATTGCCTACATTACTGCAGGTTACAAATATTAAAAAATCCCCCAAATCCGAGGAGTGAAATCTGATGCCACAAATTGTATGCATCAATCCAGGCTAAGCAGGATCAGTCACCTGAAAAATTGAAGCATCAATCTCTGGGCACGAATGGTTGGGAGGAGGCACCGTTGACTGCCGGCCTGCCGCCTTTCCTGGGAGCGCTGCACCAGTTCTCGGCGAATGCCCCTGCGAAAATGCTACTGTCGGGAGACTCGAGCCGTCGCAATAGATCGAGGTGGAGGCGACGAGCACGAAACGAGGAGACGTGGTTTGCCTTGCGACGTGCAACCTTTGGGCCTAGGATTAGGAAGTTTACTTCCTAGATGGGCTTAGAAGTAGACCTAGCAAGGCCCACGGACTATTTTCCCAGGAAGATCACGATAATTAGTACCTGACTAATAGCTTTGATTAGACGTCAGCTTGCCGGTGAGCCCGGGCAGCTGCCCCGGGTCGCCGGGTACTACCTCCGCCACTGCCCAAGGATACATAAGATGAGACCTCGACTATATGCCATTGGACACAAGGTGAACTCGCTCCTCTCCGAACGACCACTTTCTATACATGAGACATGGCTACTACCTCAAGCAGAAACACTATGTGTGGTCAGGTACTTGAAGGAAGGCCTTGGAGCAGCTACATCCAACGGACAAGACGGTGAGGACACAAAGTACGAGGGACAAGAAGAAGAGCTGCAATTGGAGCTACAGCCACTGGACGACCGGTCGGGGTCGGACGTCCATCACCTGAAGCCCAACATGCCCATGTCCCAGCCGACGGAAGCTACAGCGAGTGGATGTTCGGCCAGGACCGGACGACCGGCCACAACTCCCGGTGAGTGGACGACTAGCCTGGACCGGACGTCTGGCGCCACCTTCATAGAACAGAAATAGTGGAAGTCCGGTGGCCACCGGACGACCGGACGCCCATGAGCCATGATAGAGGTGAGGGTCCCGGTCTTTCAATGAGATGATAACTATCGATTTGGTGGAGTCGACTTTGACAATCCGACTACAAACGTGCACGACGTTGAGCCTTAGCAATCGCTAAACCAACTTTGAGAGGTTATTAACCACGCCGGAGCACGATCAACCTGACCACGAAGGTCTATTCCTCCAAGCAATCTAAGAACAAGCAAGAATATGATAAAGCAATCTGAATATTGCGAATATAGATGAAGTATTGATAATGGTTGGGATCCGGAAGCGGTCTTGGTCTGGTCATTGGACACAAACAAAGTACATGAAGTTGCAATGGCTAACTTTTAAGTAAACAAATCCTAAGGGAAAACCTACTAGATGGATCTATTTATATAGGAGCAAGGGATGACGGCCAAGGAGGTGGGAGGACGTCCCAAGGCATCCTAAAACCAACCCTAGGTCATACAAGGCCAACGGGCCCAAGTGGACGTGATATAACACCTTTGGACTTGTAGTTTGACTCGGATTCTGCTGCATCATCAGATTGTTTCGTCCATAACTCAACGCTCCGGACGAATTTGAAGGTGAATCCAATTTTCGTAGGAAGTGCACGAAATTTACTTTCCAAAAAAGAAAGAATCACCCAATTCGGAGTCCGTATGAAAGAGTTATTGGCGTTTTCAGTCAGGTATGTCTATGCAGTCTGAATCTGAATCCAGAACGTGGGAGACTTGGACTCTATCTTCTCTTGGCTCAAAAGTGACGTGAGAGGACTTTTTAACAGCACATAAACCTCTGTTTTCCCCTTATCTTCATGTGTGGATTGCACAAATGTCCCATACACCTGCAATTAGACACAGCACAAAAGTATGTGAAGTATTTTTGTCATGGATGACATAAATAAATTATTGCATAGTTTGCATTAGAAATCACCTCACAAATATACATATATGCAATATTTTTGGTCGTATCCAAGGTAGTCATGTCCTCATAATCCTCCCCTTCTTGAAAACAAAGCCGTCCTTGGCGTTACTTAATCTGAAATGTGGCTAACAAAAGAGACAAGGTGTACATGTTCTATATGGATATGCCATCCATTTTTACTTTCCTTGATTTTTGCACATATGACACATGTATACATGAGTAATTTTCATAGTTCATAAAATCTAAAACCAAAAAATTATTACAAGAATTAGAATGCATGAAAATATTGCAACTCAGTTTGCACATATAAGTGAAGCTCTTATTCATTTGAAAAGATTGACAATGTTCATCATTAAACCATCCCAACATTGGTGAATAAACCTTACTTGCATCAAATTTACATGCTACAACATGCTTAAATAAGAAAACATAGAATAAGTCATTGGACACAGAATCATCACCAAGATTAGTGGTCATATCAAAATTATTAAACATTGGTTCTTTTGCATGAACAGTTAATTCAATGGGTGCACTCAAAATTGTTGGTATTTCAGTTGTTTGATCACATGGCGCATTCAATAGAGTAACAATATTCTCTAAAATATGTTGTGTGCTCAAATCAACAGGTAACTCAACACATGATGCATTCAAGTTAACTAGGCATGCATCATTCTCATGTTAAGTTATATCATCAATACCTTTACCGTTATCTTGTCACAAAGACGTAGCTGATGTAGGTACGGACGTTGGCAATGTACCATACTCTTGCGATGATGTCGCGCTCACAATCCAATGTGGGGCTGCTCTAGTAGGTGCAACAGTGGAGGAACCAACCGACGATGGTGAGCATGAACTGGAATAGTAGTTGTTGTACTCACCCAGCATCCTCTTGTATATGTCTCTCAAAGGTACAAGCGCGAACATACATACCGGTAATGCAATGAGGAATATACTGAAATCATGCCGGATATCATGGTTCAAAGCACCAAAAAATCTATTCATTGTATCATCCTCAGATTCTTCTATGTCACAATGATGCATATAAGATTTTAACTCTTGGTAGTAAGCATGAACAGTGTTACTGCCTTGTTTTAATTGTTCCAATTTGCGAAGCAATTCACAGTGATAGTAAGGAGGAAAAAATTGTTGTCTCATTACAGCTTTCAAAACTTTCCAAGTTGTGGGTTGGTTATCAATGTTTTTCTTACAATGTACACTCCACCAAACAGAAGCAAAACCAGTAAATGCTCTAGTGGTAGCTCGTACTCTCTCAAGTTTAGAAAAATCATGGTGACTAAAAACTTGTTCTACTTCAAGCTCCCAAGCTAGATAAATAGCAGGATTAAATCTACCCTCAAATAATGATAAAGAGATAACCTGACCATATGCTTGTGTGTGTTGTCCCACCTCTCATGATGGTGAAGATGTATCCGTCGTCCAAGAACTTCTATCTTCGGACCCTGTCATGATTAGTAGAAAAAATAACAAAATTCGTGAATAATGTTCCTATGAACTACTACGGTGTGGTGGTAAAGCGCTCACAGTAAAGCAAATATCAATATCTTACAAGTTCTTACCAAGCAGCAGCTGGTGACAGGCAACCAGCGGTGTCAAATGACTCCGAAGATTGAGTAAAGCGATTGCCAGGGGAACATATGTATACACGGTGTAGAAATATGTGGATCTTGGAAGGCTTAAATATATGGTAGCAAAATATTAGCAATAATCAATTCAGAGATGCAATGTTGAATAAACGCTCAACGACGGTACTGTGCTGGTCCTAGACTAGACCGGACTAGAGACGCGAGCCTAGAACACTACTGAGGTCACGGTGTAGCGAAACTAGCATCAATAAAGAATATGAAGTAGCTCTGGACAGCAAGATATAAGTGAAGATCACAATAGCAGTAAATATAATGATCTGAAACAAAAGCCAAGCAGGATATATCAACAACTTTCTCTCCAACTTTTCTCCGGAAAAGTTTGTGCCAATTTTCTAATAGTTTTTCTTAAGAATGGCACTGACTCAAGATTTCAAACGCAAAAAGAATCACTCAATTCCGAGTTAATATGAGGAGTCAACAAATTCTAAAATTGGCCTGAAAAACTGGAATAAGCTGTGCCAAATATTTAAGTTGCTTCTAAACCTATTTATATGCGGCTCGTCGCTAGCTTTCATTTGAGTACTCGCGGAACCAAAACGGAGTCTGTATGAGGAAGTTATGCCTGTTTTACTGAACAGTGCACAAAACAAATTCCAATCCGAATTCAACTACGAGATTGAGTCTACATAGATCCGAATTTTGATTTTTTTTCTTCTCTTTTTTTCCTCACATTTTTCTTCTTTTTCTTTCTATTTTTTCTCTCTGGCTTCTTTTTTACTTTTTCCTTTTTTCTCTATTTTTTCTCTCTCCCTCTTTCCAAAACGAACTAGATAAGATGTAGATTGGATCAAGCGAAGATGTGAATGATCTCAACTATGATTATGACAATGCACGGTGGGTAGCACATGATGGAAATTGATAGATGGGTGATGGACATCAGAAGGGATAACGATGCATCGACGGCGTGACTAATGTGAACAGAACTCGGAACTCTAAACAAACTAGACACTAAGACCAGCAACTCGACACGACGATGCAACCGATAATTCAATAATGCAAACAATGAAAAGAAAATTGGAAAGGCTCGGACTGGTTTGAACAAAGGATTAATAGATCTAACTTTTTTGGCTTTTTCTTGGACAATAGGTAAGAAAATAAATCTAATCTAGGGAAAGCTGGAAATTCTCACCGAGCAACCTGAAAACGGATACCACTTGATAGAGGTGAGGGTCCTGATCTTTCGATGAGATGATAACTATTGATTTGGTGGAGCCGACTTTGATGATCCGACAACAAACGTGCACGATGTTGCGCCTTAGCAATCGCTAAACCAACTCCGAGAGGTTATTGACCACGCCGGAGCACGATCAACTTGACCATGAAGGTCTATTCCTGCAAGCAATCAAAGAACAAGCAAGAATATGATAAAGCAATCTGAATATTGTGAATATAGATGGAGTATTGATAATGGTGGGGATCCGGAAGCGGTCTTGGTCTGGTCGTTGGACACAAACAAATTATACGAAGTTGCAATGGCTAACTTTTAAGTAAACAAATCCCAAGGGAAAAGCTACTAGATGGATTTATTTATATAGGAGCAAGGGGTGACGGCCAAGGAGGTGGCAGGACGTCCCAAGGCAGCCTAAAACCAACCCTAAGTCATACATGGCCAATGGGCCCAAGTGGAGGTGATGTAACACCTTTGGACTTGTAGTTTGACTCGGATTCTGCTGCAGCATCAGATTGTTTCGTGCATAACTCAACGCTCCAGATGAATTTGAAGGTGAATCCAATTGTTTTGTTGGACATATGTGCAGTCTGAATCTGAATCCAAAACATGAGAGACTTGGACTCTATCTTCTCTTGGCGCAAAAGTGGCGTGGGAGGACTTTTTGAACAACACATAAACTTTCTTTTTCCCTTATCTTCATATGTGGATTGCACAAATGTCCCATACACCTACAATTAGACATGGCACAAAAGTCTGTGAAGTATTTTTGTCCTGGATGACATAAATAAATTATTGCATAGTTTTCATTAGAAATCACCTCATAAATATACATGTATGCAATAATTTTGGTCGTATCCAAGGTAGTCATGTCCTCATCAATCCACCGGACGACCGGTCCCCAGCGGACGTCCGACGCCAGTCTATGCGCAGAGTATCGGGCCGAGGCCCATGTATCCCCCACTTACCCCTTGGTGGCCCTAGACTATATATACTCCTCCACCTACTCCTAGTTAGGTTTAGTGTTGTGTTAGATCATATGTGAGATAGAGCTTCACTCATCCATCCGGATCTACTCCATTGGGAGGGACCGTCACCTCTTCAGAGATGATCCACCTTGGATACAAGACTCCTTCATGGGAAGATACCTCGTGGAGTCAACGCCTGCTCACGGAGAAGAACCGGTTACCCTATGTATCGTCCTTTGTTGGATTTGGATCGTGTATCTCTTTGTGTTTTGAGGATCTAGCATATGTGTGACCTAATCTCGTTGGTTTGAGTGATTCTCTTGTGTTTTCCCTCATGTTTTCCCCTCGTGTTCTTTGTGTTCCTCATTGGGATCCACTCCTTTCGTGAAAGATCGGCCATCTAGGATTCCACCCTACATCATCTTGGTATCATGAGCCACGTTGATCACGATTTCAGAGCCTCCCCTCTTTGTTTTCTAGCCGTGTTTTGTTGATTTTGTCCCAAATTTGAAAATTCCCCACCAAAAGTAGCCCCAATTTTTTTTGTGATTTGTTGGCTTGATGAAGTTTTGTTGATTTTGATCCATGGATTTTCTTGGTTTCGAGTCGATCTAGCATCTCCCCAAGTTTCCCCATCTTTCATCCATGAAATCTCCTCAATTTTGACCCCAAAAATCCCCAAATTCCACCCAAAATCGCGTCCCAGAGCTCAAATCCCGTGTTGACCCCGACCCACCGGACGTCCGACCTTTACCGGATGACTAGAACCCCAAACCCGAGCTGAAATAGCGGATTTCCGAGGCCGACCGGACATCCGTCCATTACCGGACGTATGATACCTGTAGTTTCAGACTTCGGCTAATTTTTGTTTCGGCCATAACTAATTCATCTAAACTCTGATTTTGAAGTTCTTTAGCTCCTTTTGAAGCAATTGACATCCTCCATCCCACAAAAGTACCACCAACATCATTTGACTCCATCAAATTTTTGGAACTTTGGCATCTTTTCCTAGGGCTTCCACCATGTCTTCCACAAAACCACCATAGCCTTCCGCAACCTAACCCATTTTGTTCCCCTTAGCATTTGAGGTTGTTGGAGTTGTGATTCGAGTCTCCTAAGGTGTTTCGGCTACTTAGGGACCATTTCTTCTTCAGCAACCATCACTATAACTTCCGCGTAGGATTGCCCACCATACATCTCTGCCACCCCCAACTTAACCCAATTTTGTTTGTGTTGTGAGTTGTGTCTCCTAAGGTGTTTCAGCTACTTAGGGATCGTGCTTTCAACTCCGACACCATGTATAGCCCATCATACCCTTCCACCACCTTAACCCATTTTGACCGGGTTTCCACCAATACCTCCGCAACCACCACCGCTTTCCCACTATGACCATTTGACATTTGACATTTGTGATTTTGAGTTCGTGGTTTTTCCATTTCCTAAGGTTTTTCAGGTAATTAGGGACGGTTCAACATCGAGAACACCGCCACTCATCATCGCAACAAGGTCGTCATCGACTTTGACTACTTCACCATCATCCGTCTGTTATGTACAAACGAGAAACCCTCGACGGTAACCTCGACGACACCATTGTATATTACCCTTTCAATTGCATTGATAACCCCTATCCCGTTTTGCGTTACTTCCCCATCGAGACTAGCCATTTGAGTATTGCCGGCAATGTTACTTGTGCACATTAGTGATCTACACTATCCATTGCATACCTACCATATCATATTGGTATCATATCATCCCTTGTGTCACAAGATTTTTCCCGTATATACACAATTTCTATCATGGTTTCTATATTTCGCATTGTGGCCATATCAGAAAAAGTATAAGCTTTTAATCAAAGAGGAAGAGCAAAGAAGCTTGTAAGAAAGTGCCATAGCATCAACACATTACATATCATACTATCATATTGATCATCTTGGATCATCGTGTGCGAAACACCAGGAACCATACATACATAGCATACTTGGGATAGAAAGTTCGTACAGTTTGCATCTTATAGGTTGTGCACAAGTGCCGTATCCACCTATTGAGAAATCGTGCTAGCGTCTCTCTAGAGTTGTGCAACAAGAGCATTTTCCGTGGATTCCACATTTTAAGCTCATTCCTTGGTTGCACGACCCAATTTATCTATTCGTGTGTGCGTTTTCGTGTGCCATATATTGCTATTGGTCTACTTGTTTAACTTGCGAATTTGCGAATCTCTTTCAACATTATTGACTCTTGCTAACATTTTGCATCAAATTTTTGTGCCACTATCCTCTCCGAGCTCCACTATAAGCCTTACTTGTGTAGGTGTGAGAAATTGATGAGATCGGTACCAATTGTGATATTCCTTGTTACATCATTGAGTGATCATTGATCCATTTTCAACATCGGTCAAGGTATATTTGGTATAAGTTCTTCTCTTTCTCCCACTCATATTTACTCGAATCTTGTGATGGATAGGAAAGGCATTTCATTTCCGGTCTTCGACAACAACGACGACGCAAACAACTACATCACCAAAGCGTCCATCTTCGATCTACAACAAAAAATGCAAGGCACACAATCAAGATTGCGCGAACGGATCGACAACCTCGTCGACTTGTGACTCTTCGACCACAAGCTCGATGACCACAAACAAGAGAATGATGCAAGGATGGAGGAGATCCATTCCTTGGTCAAGTCTACTTCCCCTTCGTCATCTTCGAGGCGGCAGTGAGCAAGTCGATCATCTTCGGAGCGCCCAAGCGATGCAAGCGCAATTCATCCACGTCCACATCTACATGGCGACCATCATCACATTCGTGATACAAATCGTCATGAAGGGCAAGTCACCTCCAAGAAACATGTGCACGACGGCGACGAACGACATCTACATCGAGCTCAAGTACGACAATGGCACCATCAACGTGAAGATGCTCGAGATGCGCCTACCTACAAGTCCCAACAAGCTCTACATCAAGTTACGGCCAAACATGATGAGCACAAGAGAAGGCCACGAGACAAGCACCACCAAGAGGAAGCTTTGGCTAACACCACCACTTCGGCATCT
Source organism: Triticum urartu (assembly GCF_003073215.2). NCBI lineage: Eukaryota > Viridiplantae > Streptophyta > Magnoliopsida > Poales > Poaceae > Triticum > Triticum urartu. Next base: position 329,004,214 of record NC_053024.1, read on the forward strand.
TCGCCGAGCGTTATCAAGGCATCTTCGCCTTTGGGAGTACAGCACCTTCGCCTACTTCCCATGAGTTCACCTACATCGACATCTTCAATAATAAGGCGACCAACTACAAGCGAGGGCGACCCTTCCATCTTCGGAAGCCCCTCAAGGAAGATGGTCGAGCATGGGAAATTCCCTTCGGTCATGGAGACGAGCTATGAGGTGCCACATCATATGGACCTCCAATAACAAGATGGTGACAAGAAGGTCGAGCAAGGGCCATCCCCTTCGACTACGGCGACAAGCATGAACCTCTTCAACAACATCAAGACGACGCCCATATTGGACTCATACTCCGAGTCAAGCTACGATACTACACATGAGCCATTATCTTTGGTCTCGGAGGAGAGTGATGTTTTTCCACATCCTACGACATTCATCTTTGGAGGCGTTATGGATGAGAGGTTGAGCATGTGACTATACCTTCAACCAAGGCGGCGATAGGAGTTGAGCATGGAGACATTTGCACCAACATCTCTCCGACATCCCCATATGACGAGATGCCCCAATTCCCATGTGAGGAGAGCCACCCCACCATGAGTGATATGAGTGACTCCACCATATGTGACAATGAGTGCATTTCTTATAAGAGGATGAGTGTGACCACCACTAGCCCCACACTTGAGAGCATGCCACACATCCTATGCGAGGTTGAAAGCCATTTGAGTGACTCCACCAACCATACGAGTGAGAGCATCCAAGAGGGAGTGAGTGAGACACAACACCTAGTGAGTGAGATAATGGACACGGCATGTCAGGCAACTATGATTTCTAACAACTTAACCTCTACTCCGAGTGTATTTTCTTCTTTGGTGCTAGGTCTCCTACATGACGACATGCCTATCCTCGACGAGTCCATACCTCCAACGGAGACGACGATGGCCATGTTGGACGATGATGCACCCCCCACATGATTCCATCAAGATGAAGATGACCACGACTTGCTCTCCGACACCTCACCTACAACACATGAGCGATTCTCCAAAGGTAACATAGATGATGGTGCTTCTCTTGTCCCACTAGCGGACTATCCCACCAATGATTGCTTTCATGGTGTTGATCCACCCATGCTTCATGCTAGTGTGAATTCCTCATGTCATGACTTGACCATTTATGATGAATATGATGATGAGCATGTTGAGTTTACTAGTTGTGATGTTATGCTCCATAGGATATCTTGTGAAAATTCTTTTGGTCACATCATGTTCAACAACCCTTTAAACATGTCATATGCTATGAGTGAGATCTCTCGTATTGCATCATTTCAATCTCAACATAGTAACTATGCATGCCCCATTAAAATAAATCCCATTTGCACTTATGGAATAGATGACGAGATGATGGTCATTGGCTTTTGTTTTTCATGTGATCATATTGCCATGCTTCCTTTACATGATTTGCGCAATTCATCTCCTATGCCATGCCATGATCACATTGTTCCACATATGCTTTGTCTTGAATGTTTTCAATATTCTCCATGTGATGTTTCCATTAATTCTCATGAGGAGACCCCCATAGTTTCCTCATTCATATTAGGAGATTTTGATGCATTCCATACTTTGCATGATTCCCATAATTGCGTGCACCATATCCATTCCATCAATAACAATGCTCTACATATTTCTCGTGATGCATTACACAATTTGAGTCTCCATTATGCTATACATAAAAACAAACCTCTCATGATGATGAGGACATCAATACCATTGTTACACCCACAGCCCCTGCTGCTATAGATACTGGGCCAATTACTAGAGCTCGCGCACGGCAGTTAAATTATTAGGTACTTTCGTTTCTTGGTAATGATTCTAATGTTCATGAGAATATGATGCTGCCTAAATTGGATACATTTGTTTTGCTTAGAAATGAAGCGCCTGGCATCGATAAGAGGGATGAACACTAGAGCAAGGCCAAGCATGGAGATGATGGCATGCGCAAGGGGAACAAGAACAGAGTTACATGTGATGATTTCAGGACTTTGAAGCCACCATAAGGAGTGCATGAAGCCTTGGACGAAATATACAAGATGCCACTTCATAAATTTCGTCCAAAGGCTATTCTAGGTGTTGCGTCACCTTATTATTGGGCTAGGCCCAAGTATTTTTGAAATACTTAAGTATATGCTGTTTTTATAGTGTGTATGTGTGGGGAAATAAGATTTAGGGTTGGTTTCGGACCCCTTGTCCAAGGGCCACGAAATTCCCCCCTCTTCCTCCATATATATAGCCCTTAGGGCATTATTTAGATTTTGGGTTTTATTTAGATTAAAAGTTCGCCATGGCTGCAACTTCGCGTACTTCGTTTGTGTTCAACGACCAGACAAAGACGTCATAGAACCCCCACCTTCATCAATAAAGCTTTCATCTTATATTCCCAATATCTAGATTGCAATCTTAGTTTCTTGCATGTTCTTCATTTGCTTGTAGGAAATAGACCATCGCGGTCAGGTTGATCGTGCGTCGGCATGGTCAATAACCTCTCGGAGTTGTTTTAGCGATTGCTAAGGCGTAACGTCTTCGCACGTTCATAGTCGAATTCTGAAAGTCTACTCCTCCAAAACAATAATCACCATCTCATCAAAAGATGGGACACCTTTTCCTCTATCATGTGGTATCAGATTTCCAGGTTGCTCGGTGAGATTTTACAGTTTTTCATAGTTTAGGCCGAGTCTGTTCTTCGTACCTATAGTCCATGAAAAAGCCAAGACAATTAGGCTTAGTTCATCATATACGAAGCAATCTAAGCGTTTGCACAGTCTTTTTAGACTTTTGCTTTGTTGAATTTGCGGTTGCATCGTCGTGTCGAGTTGCTGGTCTTAGCGTCTAGTCCCTTAGAGTTTCGAGTTCTATTCACAGGTTGTAACGCCGCCGCCGCACCATCGTCATCATCATTTCCATATACCACCACCCCACCATATACATCGTTGCTATCATATACAGCCACCAATCCGAGTCCACATATACCATCGCCATATACAACCACCAATCCGAGTCCACATATACCATCGCCATATACCACCACCAATCCGAGTCCAGATATACCATCGCCATATACAACCACCAGTCTGAGTATCACCAGATTCATCTCCGCCACCAGTCCTAGTCCGAGTCCAGTATTTGTTGCTTTGTTTTAGATTTCCAGATCACGCCATACTCCGAGTCGTGACAGAGTAGGATTCTTGAACTTCCGTGTTACTCACAGTAGAAAATAGTTCTAGTTTAAAAAAACCTAAGTCTGGAAAATTTCGGCTAGGCAGTTTTTAGACCATTTGTAGACTTTTTTGAAAAAAAAATGTTGTGGAGCAAAAAAAAGAGGAAAAAATTGCAAAAAAGTGAAAAAAAGGAAAAAAAAATCAGAGAGTGCTCCTCCCTTGTTTACGTGTCACGCCGTGATTTTGTTCTTGTTCTAGGCTCGCATCTTTGGTATGGTCAGCCTAGGACCAGCACATTACCGTCGCCGAGCGTTTATTCAACTTTGCATCTCTGAATTGATTATTGTTGACCCTTTTAGCTACCATATTATAAGCCTTCCTATCTCCACATACATCTACGTCGTGCGTTTGACACTCCCTGGTAATCGCTCTATCCAACCTTTGAGAGTTTTGACTACAACGGTTACTGATCACCACCTGCTGCTGGGTAAGAACTGGTAAGAATTTAAGATTTGCTTGACGGATATGTGACACACCACCACCACTTTCTAGTAGTCTGTAGGATCATATTCTTGTGTGTTTCTTTTGCTGCTAACCTTGGCAGGATCACAAGCGGATGAGACTGATTGGGGGAACATGATGAACAAACAGCTACATGATAAATTTCAGCAAATGATGAGTGGACAGGTGCAAGATGTGCTAAACAGATTTGAAGAGGCCATAGAGAAGATAGATGGCATTGAGAAGACGTTCGAAACAAAGCTCAATAACAAGTTTAATGAATTGCTAGCGCTCTTCCACCACCACCGCCGGCTGCACCTATCGCACCTCTACAACAACAACAACAACAACAACAACAACAACAACAACAACAACAACAACAACAACAACAACAACAACAACAACAACAACAACAACAACAACATCAACAACGTCGCCTTCCCAATCAAGTGGGATGAGCACTGCGCATTCCCTTTGAACCTGGTCAAACTTCTGGTGCCACTACACCTACTGTTGATGCTTATGTGCCTCCTGCTCCTATCGCTGAGGAGGATGATTATGCGGGAGATTACGAGGATGAGGTTGATCAAAATCAGAACTACGTGCAACCACCAGCACCAGGTCGTCCACATGCAAATAATTGCAATGGTAGGGCTGCATTACCAGCTCAGGTACGAGATTATGACCATCTTCCTAAACTGAAATTGAACATTCCACCATTTGAGGGTAGATATGTTCCTGATATATATCTTACTTGGGAGTTAGAAACTGAACAATGTTTTACATGTTTACAATATCCCGAGGAGAGACGTGTTGCTGTTGTTTGTGCTTTCACTAGTTTTGCATGTGTATGGTGGTCTAAACATTATAGATTATATCCTATTCCAGCTACATGGGCTGCTTTGAAAACTGCTATGCGTACTCGTTGGGTTCCACCATGCTATCAACATGAATTTACTTCAAAAAATGCAGTGCTTAAGACAAGGAAAAAATTAAGTAGAAGAATATTACTAGGAATTACAAACTGGCATGATTATATGTGGTATTGTTGAGGAGAATGAAGCTATGCTTACCCATTTTATGGGTGGATTTCATAGAGAGATTCAGACCATTCTAGAGTACAAGGAGTATAATAATATCACTCGTTTATTCGATCTTGCTTGTAAAGTTGAACGTGAAGTGCAGGATCGACAGGCATTGGCATGAACTAAATTTTCTGCAGGTCGACCTTCATCATGGACACCGCGTGCATCTTCTACTTCCACTGCACCAGCACCTCCATCAGGTGCCACCTCCAACCGTGATACAAGAAAGCAGACATAACCACCACTATCTGCTAAGAGCACACCTGTCGGTCCTGCACAGATCTCCTTTTCTTCCATGGCATCAACACGGCACACAAGTCATATTATTTGTCGTCGTTGTAAGGGAAGAGGTCATTATGCAAGAGAATGCAAATCTGAGCGTGTGATGATTGCTACTAAGGATGGTGGGTATGAGTTTGCTAGTGACTATGATGAGGAGCGCTCGACAAAGGTTATATACGCGAATCCCTTAGTCCTTGTGCTGTTCCTATTATTCTAGTGCCGAAAAAGGATGGTACATTGCGTATGTGTGTTGATTGTAGAGGCATTAATAATATTACTATTTGTTATCGTCATCCTATTCCTAGGCTAGATGATATGCTTGATGAATTGAGTGGCTCTACAATATTCTTCAAAGTTGATTTGCGTAGTGGATACCATCAAATTCGTATGAAATTGGGAGATGAATGGAAAACGACATTTAAAACTAAGTTTGGTTTATATGAGTAGTTAGTCATGCCTTTTGGGTTAACTAATGCACCTAGTACTTTCATGAGATTAATGAATGAAGTTTTAAGTGCTTTCATTGGACGATTTGGGGTAGTCTATTTTGATGATATACTGATTTATAGCAAATCTTTGGAGATGCATGTTTTATTGCTTTACGTGATGCATGTTTGTTTGGTAACCATTGGAAGTGCACCTTTTGCACCGACCAAGTATCTTTTCTTGTCTATGTTGTTACTCCACAGGGAATTGAAGTTGACAAAGCCAAGATTGAAGCTATTGAGAGTTGGCCGCAGCCCAAAACAGTCACACAAGTTAGTAGTTTCCTTGGCCTCGCTGGTTTCTATAGGCGTTTTGTGGGAGATTTCAGCACCATTGCTACACCTCTCAACGAGCTTACAAAGAAGGATGTGCCTTTTTTGGGGTATCGCATAGGAAGAAGCCTTCACGGTATTGAAAGATAAGTTGACACATTCTCCTTTACTCCAACTTCCTGATTTTAATAAGACTTTTGAGCATGAATGTGATGCTAGTGGAATTGTATTAGGAGGTGTGTTATTACAAGATGGCAAACCTTTTGCATATTTTTCTGAAAAATTGAGTGGGCCTAGACTGAATTATTCTACTTATGATAAAGAATTATATGCTCCTATTCGGACTTTAGAGACATGGCAACATTATTTATGGCCCAAAGAATTTGTTATACATTCTGATCATGAATCCTTGAAACATAGTAAAAGTCAAGCTAAACTAAATTGTACACATGCTAAATGGGTTGAATTCATTGAGAATTTCCCTAATGTCATTAAACACAAGAAGGGTAAAGAAAATGTTATTGCTGATGCATTGTCTTGTCGCTATACTATGCTTTCACAACTTGATTTCAAAATATTTGGTTTGGAGACGATCAAAGATCAATCTGTGCATGATGCTGATTTTAAAGATGTAATGCAGAATTGTAAATAAGGAAGAACATGGAACAAGTTCGTTGTTAATGATGGATTTGTGTTCCGTGCTAACAAGCTATGCATTCCAGCTAGCTAGGTTCGTCTTTTGTTGTTGTAGGAGGCGCATGGAGGAGGATTAATGGGACACTTTGGCGTGAAGAAGATGGAGGGCGTACTTGCTACACATTTCTTTTGGCGAAAGATGAGACGGGATGTTGAGTGTTTTGTTGCTCGCTGCACTACATGTCAAAAAGCTAAGTCACGACTCAATCCTCATGGTTTATATATGCCTTTGCTTGTACCTAGTGTTCCTTGGTAGGATATATCTATGGACTTTTTTTAGGTTTACCTCGAACAAAGAAGGGGAGGGATAGCATATTTGTTGTCGTGTATAGATTCTCGAAAATGGCACACTTTATACCATGTCATAAAAGCGATGATGGTGTTAACGTTACTGATTTGTTCTTGATGGAAATATGCCCGAGAGGCAATAATAAAGTAGTTATTTATATTTCCTTATATCATGATAAATGTTTATTATTCATGCTAGAATTGTATTAACCAGAAACTTAGTACATGTGTGAATACATAGACAAACAGAGTGTCATTAGTTTGCCTCTACTTGACTAGCTCGTTGAATCAATGATGGTTATGTTTCCTAACCATAGACATGAGTTGTCATTTCATTAACAGGATCACATCATTAGAGAATGATGTGATTGACTTGACCCATTCGTTAGCTTAGCACGATGATCGTTAGTTTGTTGCTATTGCTTTCTCCATAACTTATACATGTTCCTAAGACTATAAGATCATGCAACTCCCGAATACCGGAGGAACACTTTGTGTGCTACCAAACGTCGAAACATAACCGGGTGATTACAAAGGTGCTCTACAGGTGTCTCCAATGGTGTTTGTTGAGTTGGCATAGATCGATATTAGGATTTGTCACTCCGAGTATCGAAGAGGTATCTCTGGGCCCTCTCGGTAATGCGCATCACTATAAGCCTTGCAAGCATTGTGACTAATGAGTTAGTTGCGGGATGATGCATTACGAAACGAGTAAAGAGACTTGCCAGTAACGAGATTGAACTAGGTATTGAGATACCGACGATCGAATCTCGGGCAAGTAACATACCGATGACAAAGGGAACAACATATATCGTTATGCGGTTTGACTGAGAAAGATGTTCATAGAATATGTAGGAACCAATATGAGCATCCAGGTTCCGCTATTGGTTATCAACCGGAGACATATCGTAGTCATGTCTACATAGTTCTCGAACCTGTAGGGTATGCACGCTTAACATTAGGTGACTATCGGTATTACAAGTTTATGTGTTTTGATGTACCGAGGGTAGATCGGAGTCCTAGATTTTATCACGGACAACACGAGGAGTCTGGAAATGGTCGAGACGTAAAGATCGGTATATCGGAAACCTATGTTTGGACATCGGAATAGTTCCGGGTGAAAACGGGAGTATACCGGAGCACCGGGAGGTTACCGGAACCCCCCCGGAGGTATATGGGCCTTATTGGGCCTTAGTGGGAGAGAGGGGAAAGGAGCAAAGGAGGGAGCGCCCTCACCCCCCAAGCCCAATCCGAATTGGGGGGGGGGGGCACCCCCCTTTCCTTCCTCCTCCCTCCTCCTTCCTTCTCTCCTAAATCCAACAAGGCAAGGGGGGAATCCTACTCCCGGTGGGAGTAGGACTCCCCTTGGGGCGCGCCTAGGAGGCCATCCCCCTCCCCCTCCTACACTCCTTTATATACGGGGGAGGGGGCACCCCATAGACACACAAGTTGATCATTGATCTTTTAGCCGTGTGCGGTGCCCCCTCCACCATAATCCACCTCGGTCATATCATCGTAGTGCTTAGGCGAAGCCCTGCGCCGGTAGCTTCATCATCACTGTCATCACGTCGTCATGCTGACGAAGCTCTTCCCCGACACTCTACTAGATTGTGAGTTCGTGGGACGTCACTGAGCCGAACATGTGCAGATCACGGAGGTGTTGTATCTTCGGCACTCGGATAGGTCAATCGTGAAGATGTACGACTACATCAACCGCGTTGTCATAACGCTTCTGCTTATGGTCTACGAGGGTATGTGGACAGTACTCTCCCCTCTCGTTGCTATGCATCACCATGATCTTGCATGTGCGTATGATTTTTTTTGAAATTACTGCGTTCCCCAACAGTGGCATCCAAGCCAGGTTTATGCGTAGATGTTATATGCACGAGTAGAACACAAAGGAGTTGTGGGCGTCGGTATATACATATTGCTTGCCATCACTAGTTGATTCTTGATTCAGCGGCATTGTTGGATGAAGCGACCGAGAAAGGCATTACGCGTACGCTTACGCGAGACTGGTTCTACCGACGTGCTTCGCACACAAGTGGCTAGTGGGTGTCTGTTTCTCCAACTTTAGCCGAATCAGATTCAATGAACAGGGTTCTTTCTGAAGATCAAAAAGCAATCACTATACTGCGTTGTGGGTTTTGATGCGTAGGTAAGAACGGTTCTTGCTCAGCCCGTAGCAGCCACGTAAAACTTGCAACAACAAATTAGAGGATGTTTAACTTGTTTTTGGAGGGCATGTTGAGATGTGATATGGTCAAGACATGATGCTAAATTTTATTGTATGAGATAATCATGTTTTGTAACGGAGTTATCGGCAACTAGCAAAAACCTTATGGTTGCATAAGATGCAACCACCATACAATTGCTTTACTTTATTGCTATGCGATAGCAATAGTTGCCAAAGCAATAGTTGGCGAGACGACCATGTGACGACACATTGATAGAGATCATGATGATGGAGATCATGGTGTCATGCCGGTGACGATAGCGATCATGACGGTACTTTGGAGATGGAGATCAAAGGCACAAGATGATGATGGCCATATCATGTCACATATTTTGATTACATGTGATGTTTAACTTTTATGCTTCTTATTTTGCTTAGTATGGTGGTAGCATTATAAGATGATCTCTCACTAAATTTCAAGGTATAAGTGTTCTCCCTGAGTATGCACCGTTGCAACAGTTCGTCGTGCTGAGACACCACGTGATGATCGGGTGTGATAAGCTCTATGTTCACATACAACGGGTGCAAGCCAGTTTTGCACATGCGGAATACTTGGGTTAAACTTGATGAGCCTAGCATATGCAGATATGGCCTCGGAACACTGGAGACCGAAAGGTCGAGCGTGAATCATATAGTAGATATGATCAACATAGTGATGTTCACCATTGAAAACTACTCCATATCACGTGATGATCGGACATGGTTTAGTTGATTTGGATCACGTGATCATTTAGATGACTAGAGGGATGTCTATCTAAGTGGGAGTTCTTAAGTAATATGATTAATTGAACTTTAATTTATCATGAACTTAGTCCTGATAGTATTTGCATATCTATGTTGTAGATCAATAGCTTGCGATGTAGCTCCCCGTTTATTTTTTGATATGTTCCTAGAGAAAAATAAGTTGAAAGATGATAGTAGCAATGAGGCGGACTGGGTCCGTGATCTGAGGATTATCCTCATTGCTGCACAGCAGAATTATGTCCTTGATAAACCGCTAGGTGATAGACCTATTGCAGGAGTAAGATGCACACGTTATGAACGTTTGACAAAGCTCGGTATGATGACTACTTAATAGTTTAGTGCACCATCATTTACGACTTAGAACCGGTACTTCAAAAATGTTTTGAAATGCCACGGAATTTATAAGATGTTCTAAGAGTTGAAATTGGTATTTTATACTCATGCCCGTGTCGAGAGGTATGAGACCTCTGACAGTACTTTGCGTACAAGGTGGAGGAGAATAGCTCAACCAGTGAGCACGTGCTCAGATTGTCTGGGTACTACAATTGCTTGAATCAAGTGGGAGTTAATCTTCCAGATAAGATAGTAATTGATAAATTTCTCTAGTCACTATCACCAAGTTACTAGAACTTAGTGATGCACTATAATATGCAAGGGAAGACAAAAGTAATTCCCAAGCTCTTCGTGATGCTGAAATCAGCGAAGGTAGAAATCAAGAAATAGCATCAAGTGTTGATGGTTAACAAGACCACTAGTTTCAAGAAAAGGGCAAAGGGAAAGGAAGGGAACTTCAAGAAGAATGGCAAGCAAGTTGCCACTCCAATGAAGAATCCCAAAGCTAGACCCAAGCCTGATACTGAGTGCTTTTACTACAAAGGAAATGGTCACTGAAAGTGGAACTACCCAAGATACTTGGCGGATAAGAAGGATGGCAAAGTGAACAAAGGTATATTTGATATACATGTTATTGATGTGTACTTTAATAGTGTTTATAACAACCCCTCAGTATTTTATACTGGTACAGTTGCTAAGAGTAGTAACTCGAAACAAGAGTTGCAGAATAAACAGAGACTAGTTAAGGCCGAGGTGATGATGTCAGTTGGAAGTGATTCCAAGATTGATAAGATCACCATCGCGCATTCTCTTTACCTTCGGGATTAGTGTTGAACCTAAAATAAATGTTATTTGGTGTTTGCGTTGAGCATAAATATGATTGGATCATGTTTATTGCAATACGGTTATTCATTTAAGTCAATGAATAATTGTTGTTCTATATACATGAATAAAACCTTCTATGGCCATACACTCAATATAAATGGTTTATTGAATCTCGATCGTAGTGATACACATATTCATAATATTGAAGGCAAAAAATGCAAAGTAAATAATGATAGTGCAACTTATATGTGGCACTGCCGTTTAGGTCATATTGGTGTAAAGTGCATGAAGAAACTCCATGCCGATGGGCTTTTGTGTCACACCCTAGCTAGTTCATGCATTAGAGTGATTACATCATGTTTAAATTTTCCCAGAAAGATGAAATGGGGATGATAGAACCCCCAGCACCCCCCTAGAACAACTAGGGTTTACTAAAAAACTTTTCAATGAACCTGAAATGCCCTTCTAAAAAGCCCACCCTTTTTGTTTTGGGTTAAAACCTTTGACAAAAATGGTGCACATTTTTCTAGGACAGCTTAAGGTCATTGGCTTAATCCATATAGTATTTGCATTTGGGCATTTAAATGCTATAAAATATTTTAAATTATCAAATAATCATAAACTAAAATGTTTAATGTTGGATATATTCTAAGCAGTAGCCATGACGGATTTTATGATTTTTGGAAATGCCCTGGCATTTTTATTACAACCCTAAAGTTACAGAAATAATAGAAAATTTTAAAAAACAGAAACAAATAAGAGAGGGAGAGAGTTACCTGGACTTACCTGGCGCAGCCCACCCAGCCCACTGGCCGGCCCAGCACTGTGCTAGACCGTGCCAGTCATCGCCTACCTCTGCCAGTAGGCAGAGGAGGGACACGGGCGCATGCCTGACGCGCGCGCACCCCCGAGCGCCACCTCCTGCTTGCCGCTTCGCCGCTGGACGGGTTGGACGACCTCCACGTCGCGCCCCCGACCCCCTGGACACCTCACACTCCGCCCTGCTCTCTCCCTCGCTCCCCGATGCCATGGCCGACGCAGCCGCGCCCGCGCCGTCGTGAAAGCTGCGGCCACCGCCATCCACTCGTCGCCTCGCCGTGCCAAAAAGCTCCGCCGTCATCCACTGCTTCGCCTCGACCCATCCCCAAGCGCTCGCTCGCCCTAGAGACACTGCACCGAGCTCGTTCCGATCCGCCATCGCCAGAGATCCCCCTCGCTGCCCTGCTCGCTCCGGCTCTTCCCCGAGCTCATCGTTCGCTCCCCTACAACCGTCGTGAGCCGCTGAACCTCCCCACCCTCTCAGTTCTCTCTCTCGAGCCTCGTAGCGACTGCACATAGCTCACCCGCACGCGCCGCCGCGGAACTCGTCGCCGACGAGGTTCCGGCCACCCAACGGCCGCACCACCTTGACCACTAACCCTACCGCACCCCCAGGAACCAAACGCACTAACCCACGCGCCTCTCCGTGCCCCCTAGCGATGAGTTCGAGCTCACCCGAGCTCCGGCCGCCGCCAAACTCGTCGCCGGCATCATCTCCGGTGACCCCGAGCCCAACCACTAGCACCACTCGCCGCGGCTCGTTCCCAGCTGCCCGTAGAACCCAACAGCGCCTCGAACGGTGCCCTGCAAATGAAACACGCACCTGCACCGCCGCGTTTGGCCTCGCCGGCGGCTAAACGCCGGCGAGATTGACCCTGTTTGACCCCGGGTTGACCCCAGTTTGACCCCGCTTGAGTCACTGACATGTGGGGCCGGCTCCTAACTAAACTAGATTAGTGTTTAATTAGTGCTAATCACTCTGTTAGAGGTTAATGACCTTGTTAACTAACTCTCTCTCACTGACATGTGGGCCCAGGGCCTAACTAACCTAGTTTAGTGCTAACTAAACGCTAACTAACTCTGTTAGTTAGCTGAGACACTGAAAGATGGGGCCCACCAGTCAGGTTTGACCTGGCCTTGCACCTTTGACCCGCTGACATCACAGTGATGCAGTGCTGACGCAGTTATTCATTTTCTGGATTTTTCTTATATAGGAAATTCCATAAAATAGACAAAACTTCTAAAAATCATAGAAAATCAACCATAGCTCCAAATCAAACAAATTATATATGAAAAATGATCAGAAAAATTCAATATTTCCATCTGTAATGGTTTCACGCATGACAAAAAACATTAACCTTTCTGTTTAGGTGAAACAAGCTAATACACTTATAATGCATAAGAACTTAAGCTTCCATTTGAATCTTTGATTCAAATGGACCCATTTCAACTTGTTTCACATTGCATTAGGTGGGATACCTCATATTGCCATGTCATAGCATGATCATATTGTTGCATATTGCCATGTGATGAATGTGTTCTGTGGTGTCTTTCGTGGTAGGTTCTCGCTTCATAAGGCAAGCAGCCCCATTGATCATATCGATACAATCCCATGTTCTCGCTTCTCCTCTCACTTACTGCATTAAGTCAACGATGTTTCAAATTGTTGTGTGCTGCGGTAGTTGAACCCTTATCCTCTGCATGACCTGTCATTGCCATAGTAACTAGATGAAACCCACTAGCATGTGTAGGAGTTGATTGAGCCATGTATGTGTTTCCTACCTTGCAATGCCTGCTATGCTTAGAGTTGTGTCAGGTCTGGTTCATCTGGGTGATGGGCTAGAGTGAAATGATTATGTCGGTAATGTGAGGGATGTGTTGAACATGTTTTGTTAAAGGTATCGATGAGGGGCCATGTAGGAGTACATGGTGGGTTGTTTCATTGAGGCCGTCCATAAGAACTGAGTTCTGTATGTGTGATTTAAGATCAGCTACTACCACACATTGGCCCCTGAAATATGACCCCGCTCGACTTATTGACCCCTCTCGTCCTCTGTCCAGGAGTTGTAACTAGTTTCTGGTGTCTATAGGTTATGTGTTGGTGGCCGTGCATAGCGCTAACCCTGGGGGTGGTCTATGATGCGGTAGATACACTGTGGCCGGGTATGCCAGGCGCCCGTTTGGCGTCTTGGGACCCTGTACACATCGTCTGGGGCTGTTGAGGACACCCTGGCTGGATTTCCTTGCGGATGGAACCCGAATAGGCGATAAACCTGGACTAGAGACTTGTGCGGTTAGTCATGTCGTGGTCTACACCCACGTCGTCTTTCGCTTGAAGTCTGCCGAGCACATGTTGTGTGCAGACGCTAAGTGGTGGAAACATGTGTGACGAAGTACACCCCTGCAGGGTATAAAACTATTCGAATAGTCGCGTCCGCGGTAAAGGACTACTTGGTTGCCTATACAGTTTATAGACAAGTTAATGGTTACTACTAAAAGTCTCAAGATAAGTGTGAGTACCGAGGATCCCCAGTGGAGTATTGTGTTGGTGATTAGTGGACTCGTGTGCGAAAACTGTTTTACCAGTGGTGTCTCGTAGGATAGCTTAGCCAAGAGTCAAATCTGGCTTGCTGCAATAACTCCACCACCTTCTTGAGAATGAGCATGTATAGTAGGTTCTGTTGTAAGACTTGCTGAGTACCTTTGTACTCATGTTTGCTTTAATTACTGTTTTCAGACGACAACACTGCCCCCTCCGATGGGTTTTATGTAGACCTCGACGTCGATGAGTAACTTGCCACCCAGGTGGTGATCCTGGCCATGGAGGGCCCTATGTAGATAGACAGGCTTCGACAAGCCTTCTTTCTTTCGATTGTCTGTACTCAGACTATTTGCTTCCGCATGTGCTTGTATGCTTGTATGACTTGAGTGTCGGGTCATGTGACCCCTACCTGTATGAACATGTTATGTATGGCTCTCTGGAGCCTTTAAATAAAGTACTTGAGTTGTAGAGTTTTTTTGTGATGCCATGTTGTATTTGCACATATCGAGCATATTGTGTGTATGATTGAAATGCTTGGTATGTGTGGGATCCGACAACCTAGTTGTTTATCCTTGGCAGCCTCTCTTATGGGGAAATGTAGTCTAGTGCTACTTGAGCCATAGTAGTCCGCTACAGCCCGGTTCACCGGAGTCCTGCTAGCACAACACTACTGCTCAGGACACTTGACTGGCCGGCATGTGTTTCACTTCGTTCCTATGTCTGTCCCTTCGAGGAAATGTCACGCGGTGACTTCTGGAGTCTTGCCTAGCCTGCTATAGCCCGAGTTCCCTGGAGTCCTGTTAGCCCAGTGCTACAACCCGGATTCACACGCTGATGACCGACATGTTCGATGTGATTCATGTATGCCTGTCCCCATAGGTCTATGCCGCTTTGGGTTCACGACTAGCCATGTCGGCCGGGTTCTCTGTCATATGGATGCTAGCAACATTGTCATATACGTGAGCCAAAAGGCACAAACGGTCACGGGCCATGGTAAGGCGACACCCGTGGGGATACTGTGCGTGAGGCCGCAAAGTGATATGAGGTGTTACCAGCTAGATCGAAGTGACTTGGAATAGGGGTCCTGACATTTTGGAATCACTTGATTATGAATCATATGATGCTTGCGAACCATGCCTCGTGGGCAAGATGACTAAAACTCCGTTCTCCGGAACAATGGACCAAGCAACTGACTTATTGGGAATAATACATACTGATGCAACAAGAAGGTTTTGTCAATCCTAAAGGTGCTAACATAGTGTGCAAGATCCAACGATCCATCTATGGACTGGAGCAAGCATCTCGGAGTTGGAATATATATTTTGATAAAGTGATCAAAGCATATTGTTTTATATAGACTTGCGGTGAAGCCTGTATTTACAAGAAAGTGAGTGGGAGCACTACAACATTTCTGATAAGTATATGTGAATGATATATTGTTGATCGTAAATAATTTAGAATTTTCTAGAAATCATAAAGGAGTGTTTGAAAAAGTTTTTCAAAGAAAGACCTTGATGAAACTACTTACATATTGAGCATCAAGATCTATAGAGATAGATCAAGACGCTTGAAATATTTTCAGTGAGTACATACCTTGACAAGATTTTGAAGTAGTTCAAAATGGAAAAGTCAAAGAAGGAGTTCTTTCCTGTGTTGTAAGGTGTGAAGTTGAGTAAAGACTCAAATCCCGACCATGGCAGAAAATAGAAAGAGAGTGAAAAGGCATTCCATGTGCCTCAGTCATAGGTCCTATAAAGTATGTTATGATGTGTACCAGACCTATTGTGTACCTCACCATAAGTTTAGCAAGAGGGAACAATACTGATCCAGGAGTGGATCACTAGACAGCTGTCAAAAATATTCTTAGTGGAATAAGGAAATGTTTCTCAGTTATGGAGGTGACAAAGAGTTTGCCGTAAAGAGTTGCGTCGATGTAAGCTTTAACACCGATCTGGATGACTCTAAGTCCCGATCTAGATACATATCGAAAGAGGGAGCAATTAGCTAGAGTAGCTCCGTGCAAAGCATTGTAGACATAGAAAATTTGCAAAATACATACGGCTCTGAATGTGGCAGACTCTTTGACTAAATTTCTCTCACAAGCAAAACATGATCACTCTTTGGGTGTTAATCACATAGCGATGTGAACTAGATTATTGACTCTAGTAAACCCTTTGGGTGTTAGTCACATGGAGATGTGAACTAATCACATAAAGAGGTGAACTATTGGTGTTAAATCACATGACGATGTGAACTAGATTATTGACTCTAGTGCAAGTGGGAGACTGAAGGAAATAATACCTAGAGGCAATATCATGATAAATGTTTATTATTCATGCTAGAATTGTATTAACCGGAGACTTAGTACATGTGTGAATACATAGACAAACAAAGTGTCACTAGTTTGCCTCTACTTGACTAGCTCATTGAATCAATGATGGTTATGTTTCCTAACCATAGACATGAGTTGTCATTTGATTAACGGGATCACATCATTAGAGAATGATGTGATTGACTTGACCCATTTGTTAGCTTAGCACGATGATCGTTTAGTTTGTTGCTATTGCTTTCCCCATAACTTATACATGTTCCTATGACTATGAGATCATGCAACTCCCGAATACCGAAGGAACACTTTGTGTGCTGCCAAACTTTGCAACATAACTAGGTGATTATAAAGGTGCTCTACAAGTGTCTCCAATGGTCTTTGTTGAGTTGGCATAGATCGAGATTAGGATTTGTCACTCCGAGTATCGGAGAGGTATCTCTGGGCCCTCTCGGTAATGCACATCACTATAAGTCTTGCAAGCATTGTGACTAATGAGGCAGTTGCGGGATGATGCATTACGGAACGAGTAAAGAGACTTGCTGGTAACAAGATGGAACTAGGTATTGAGATACCGACGATCAAATCTCGGGCAAGTAACATACCGATGACAAAGGGAACAACGCATATCGTTATGCGGTTTGACTGATAAGGATCTTCGTAGAATATGTAGGAACCAATATGAGCATCCAAGTTCCGCTATTGGTTATTGACCGGAGACATGTCTCGGTCATGTCTACATAGTTCTCGAACCCGTAGGGTCTGCACGCTTAACGTTCGGAGACGATCGGTATTATGAGTTTATGTGTTTTGATATACTGAAGGTAGTTCGGAGTCCCGGATTTGATCACAGACATGACGAGGAGTCTCGAAATGGTTGAGATGTAAAGATCGATATATTGGAAGCCTATGTTTCGACATCGGAATGGTTCCGGGTGAAAACGGGAGTATACTGGAGCACCGGGAGGTTACCGGAACCCCCAGGAGGTATATGGGCCTTATTGGGCCTTAGTGGGAGAGAGGGGAAAGGAGCAAAGGAGGGGGCGGCCCCCCTTTCCTTGCGCCTCCCTCATCCTTCCTTCTCTCCTAAATCCAACAAGGCAAGGGGGGAATCCTACTCCTGGTGGGAGTAGGACTCCCCTTGGTGCGCGCCTAGGAGGCTGGCCCCCTCCCCTCCTCCACTCCTTTATATATGGGGGAGGAGGGCACCCCATAGACACACAAGTTGATCATTGACCTTTTAGTCGCGTGCATTGCCCCCCTCCACCATAATCCACCTCGGTCATATCGTCGTAGTGCTTAGGCGAAGCCCTGCGCAGGTAGCTTCATCATCACCGTTATCACGCCGTCGTGCTGATGAAGCTCTTCCCCGACACTCTACTGGATCGTGAGTTCGTGGGATGTCACCGAGCCGAACGTGTGCAGATCGCAGAGGTGTCGTATCTTCGGTACTAGGATCGGTCAATCGTGAAGATGTACGACTACATCAACCGCGTTGTCATAACGCTTCCGCTTACGGTCTACGAGGGTACATGGATAATACTCTCCCCTCTTGTTGCTATGCATCAACATGATCTTGCGTGTGCGTAGGATTTTTTTTGAAATTACTGCGTTCCCCTACATTTCTTTCATGAAATTATTCGCTTGCATGGTGTGTCAAATACTATTGTTTCAGATCGTGATACTAAATTTCTTAGCCACTTTTGGAGATGTTTATGGGCTAAGTTGGGGACTAAACTGCTTTTTAGTACTACTTTTCACCCCCGAACTGATGGTCAAACTGAAGTAGCCAATAGAACATTGTCTACTATGCTTAGGGCTGTTTTGAAGAATAATAAGAAAATTTGGGAAGAATGTGTAGCGACCCGACCCGAATGGATCAAAGTCTTTGTGCTTAAGTGTCATCCCTGGATCGGTATTGCTGACACACGCAGTACTCGAGGAAGTATAGCAAAGTTCAATCACACACTTATTACATCGAAATGTCACAAAGAGAGTACTGTGTGTGTCAGCAATACCGATCCAGGGATGACACTTAAGCACAAAGACTTTGATCCAATTGGGTCGGGTCACTACAAGATGGTATCAGAGCACACACTAACTGTAGGACGCGGCCACTAGGGAAAGCCACATGATACTTGAGGGAGTCCTGGATTAGGGGGTCTCCGGACAGCCGGACTATATCCTTTGGCCGGACTGTTGGCCTATGAAGATACAAGATTGAAGACTTCGTCTCGTGTCCGGATGGGACTCTACTTGGTGTGGAAGGCAAGCTAGGCAATACAGATATGTATATCTCCTCCTTTGTAACCGACCTTGTGTAACCCTAGCCCCCTCCGGTGTCTATATAAACCGGAGGGTTTTAGTCTGTAGGACAACATACAATCATACCATAGGCTAGCTTCTAGGGTTTATTTGCTGACAGATGGACTGAAGTCCTGGCGGCCGAGGAATATAAACTCGAATGCCCCTCCAAGAGTTACCCAAAGTGCAGGCTGCTACCCTGACAGGAGGAGGAAGCACCGAAACCTACATCCCCGGCGTATGACGCGGCTGATCGGCCACCTCATGGCCACGACAGAGAGGCATTCCAGCCAAAAGCTCAGCCCGCACCCCGACGCCATTCAAATAAAAAGGCATGGGGAAATACGCCCAGACTTGCGAGACGTATTGGAGGACAAAGCAAACATGCAAGATCGATCTACGGATCACGAGGGAGCGCCACTATGCGAGACAATAATCGTCACGCCGGATACAGTAAAAGTAAGTCCGGCCGGGCCGAACACAGCGGGCAAGACTCATTCGAGCTGCGTCGCGACATAGCCCAGTACAGAGGCGCCGCACACCCCGTATGGTTCACAGACGAAGTAATGGATCATCAAATCCCAGAGGGTTTCAAACCTGTAAATATAGAATCATACGACGACACAATAGATCCTGCGGTATGGATCCAGGATTTCCTCCTGCATATCCACATGGCCCGTGGTGATGATCTTCATGCCATTAAATACCTCCCACTCAAGCACAAAGGACCAGCTCGGCATTGGCTCAATAGCTTGCCAGCAGAGTCCATTGGCTGTTGGGAGGATCTGGAAGCCGCATTCCTCGACAACTTCCAGGGCACTTATGTGCGACCCCCAGATGCCGATGACTTGAGCCACATAATTCAGCAGCTCGAGGAATCGGCCAGGCAATTCTGGACACGGTTCCTAACAAAGAAAAATCAAATCGTCTACTGTCCGGATGCAGAGGCCCTAGCAGCTTTTAAGCACAACATCCGCGACGAGTGGCTAGCCCGGCACCTTGGTCAGGAAAAGCCGAAATCTATGGCAGCCCTAACGACACTCATGACCCGCTTTTGTGTGGGAGAAGACAGCTGGCTGGCTCGCAGCAATAACATATCAAAAAACCATGGTACTTCGGATACCAAGGACGGCAATGGCAGGTCATGTCACAACAAGCATAAGCGCCGCATTAACAGCGATAATATCGAGGATACGGCAGTGAATGCCGGATTCAAAGGATCTAAACCTGGTCAGCGGAAAAAGCCATTCAAAAGAAGCTCTCCGGGCCCGTCCAGTTTGGAACGTATACTCAATCGCTCGTCTCAAATACACGGCACCCCCGACAAGCCAGCCAACCACACCAACAGGGATTGTTGGGTGTTCAAGCAGGCCGGCAAGTTAAATGCCAAAAACAAAGATAAGGGGTCACATAGCAATGACGAGGAGGAGCCCCGGCAGCCGAACACCGGAGGACAGAAGAGGTTCCCCCCACAAGTGTGGACGGTGGACATGATATACGCAACCCACATCCCCAAAAGGGAGCGGAAGCGTGCGCTTAGGGACGTATACGCGTTGGAGCCAGTCGCCCCAAAGTTCAACCCATGGTCCTCCTGTCCGATCACCTTCGATCGCAGGGACAACCCCACTAGTATCCGTCATGGCAGAATTGCCGCACTGGTCCTAGACCCAATCATTGACGGATTTCACCTCACTCAAGTCCTTATGGATGGCGGCAGCAGCCTGAACCTGCTTTATCAGGACACAGTGCGCAAAATGGGTATCGACCCCTCAAGGATCAAACCCACAAAAACGACCTTTAAAGGCGTCATACCAGGTGTAGAGGCCCATTGCACAGGCTCAGTCACACTGGAAGTGGTCTTTGGATCCCCGGATAACTTCCGAAGCGGAGAGTTAATCTTCGACATAGTCCCGTTCCACAGTGGCTACCATGCACTGCTCGGGCGAACCGCATTTGCAAGATTCAATGCAGTACCGCATTATGCATATCTCAAGCTCAAGATGCCAGGACCTCGGGGGGTCATCACAGTCAATGGAAACATAGAGCGCTCTCTCCGCACGGAGGAGCACACTGCGGCCCTCGCAGCAGAAGCACAAAGCTGCCTCTTAAGGCAATCCACTAGTTCGGTGATTAAGAACCCGGACACCTTCAAGCGCGCCCGGAGTAATCGACAACTGGACCGCCTGGCACGTTCCGATCTCGCATAGCAATTCGGCCCCCACCCCGGTCCCAGCCAAGCGGCGAAATCCATGCCACGCGTACATAATTACGCATTAAAAATACCATGGGCACAAGCGGGGAGGAGGGCACAACTATGGCACACGCTAATACGCGGCTTAAACCGCACTAGGGGCTTCCCGCTTTGTTATTTTTTCTCTTTCAGGACTTTAATCTCTGGAAATCCTGTCCGGCAGCATGATCACCGAACAGATGATAAAGTAACCAAGGAGGCAGAAAGCTACATCACACCACGAAACTCCCAGGTGGATTACGATAACGAATGAAATATTTGATTTAATACTATTCCTCAGCTTGCCCTTGGAAGGGACATGTCAAACAGTCCTACTTTTTGCTTATCACACTACTTGTATCATTCTGCTTTAACACACCTTTTTGAATAAACAATGCATAGCATTAAGACTATTATCGCATTCCTCCTTTTTATATATATGTTCATTCACGACATCTAGCACCCATACACTCTGGTACGGCCAATACGCTAGGGGCTTAAGCATACCCCATAATACGGCATGAGATGTCCGAACACTTTCGATAGTGCGCCACCCCAAACTTATAGCATTATATGCATCAGCTCTGAATCATGTCTTGGGTCAATAGTTGGGTTTGCCCGGCTCCCATGTTTTGGTACCTTACGTTCCGCTATATCGGCTAAGGCAGCACTGGGAGAACTACTACGATTGTGCCTCGGTTCTGCTGGGCTAAGCACCTCAGTAGAGAAAGCTAAAACTGACTGTCATGATAAGGCGAGAGATTGGTCGATGTTTGAGAGGTTTCAAGTCCCTAAAGGCTTATGCCGCTTAGAGCGAGGAGTCGGCCCTGTCCGGCTTAAGGCGTGTATCGCGCCCCGAATTCGGCCTTCTGAATACTAGGGGCTTTGCCGAAATTTAAAATTATAGAATTCTATGGCTAAGTGAGAGTGATAACGCATTATGGTCCGATTGCCTTGTTCGTTGTGCTGAGCACCTCCCTCGAAGGACCCAACAATGGGAACAAGAGTGCTCATGTTTATCCCGAACACCCCCGCACTCGTGGCGTGGGGCAGAAGCCGACGACTAGCCATCTCTCAGAATTGATAAACAACCGAACAGAAGGTAATATTTTAAATTCAGACAAGCATTGCATAGCGCATATGAACAAGTTTTCATAATACAGGATTACACGAGCAAGTTCATTCAAATATTACATCTTTGGCACACTTGTCCGCTATGAGACGGGCACCCTTCAGGACACCCTCATAGTACATCTCAGGGAGGCAATGCTCCTTGCCCTGCGGTGACCCTTCCTTCACCAGCTACACGGCGTCCATCTTGGCTCATTGAACCTTCACACGGGCGAAAGCCCGGCGTGCACCTTCGATGCAGACGGACCGCTCGATGACTTCCAGCCGTGGGCGGGCATCCACAAGCCACCTCACCAGGCCGAAGTAGCTGTTGGGAAGGGCGTCGCCAGGCCACATCCGGACTATAAAGCCCTTCAGGGCCTGTTTGGCCACCTTGTGTAGCTCGACCAGTTGCTTCAGTTGGTTGCTCAGAGGCATCGGGTGTTTGGTCCCAGTATACTGAGACCAGAATAGCTTCTTAGTTGAGCTTCCCTCCTCGGCCTGGTAAAACTGTGCGGCATCCGACATGCTGCGGGGCAAATCTGCGAATGCTCCTGGAGATCTCCAGATTCGCGTAAGTAACAAGTAATTTACTTTCACGGTTGCTTTGCATATAGAATGCCTTACCCTTCGCTATCTTCTTCATCGCATCAATCTCCTGGAGGGCCTTTTGGGCTTCGGCCTTGGCATTCTTTGCGCTCTCGAGGGCCGTGGCAAGCTCGGACTCTCGCATCTTCAAGTCAAGCTCCAACGCCTCATGCTTCGTCACGAGAGCGTGGAGCTCTTGCTGCACCTCGCCCACCCGACCCTCCTGCCTTTCCCGCTTGGCGCGGTCCTTGGCCGCTTTGTTTTCGGCCTCGGATAGCGCTTGCTTCAGGGTCACCACCTCGGTCGTGGCCCCTGGCAAATTTACGATGATCCTGTCATTTGCAAATGACATTCTTTTTATATATATCCATAGACTAGGTATTACTTACCTTTGTTCTCCTCGAGCTGCCTCTTGGCAAGGCCGAGCTCTTCCTTGGACCCTTCGAGGTCCTGCTTCAGTGTGGCAACCTCCGCAGTCAGTGCGGCAGAGGCCAGCAGCGAAGCCTGCATACGCATATAGACATACTTATATTAGACTCCTGCGATATTGTTTGATCCTCTATTTGGCTTTGCTTTGTGAACACCGAACAGAACATCAGGGGCTATTGTCTATGCGGTAATATTTTTCCTATATTTCAAATACTTACCTCAAATCCTGTTAGAAGGCTAGCACAGGCTTCAGTCGGTCCGCTCTTGGCAGACTGAACCTTCTGGACCACTGCACTCATAATAGTGCGGTGGTCTTCGTCGATGGAAGCGCTTAGAAGCACTCCCAACAGATTGTCCGGTGCCTCTGGATGGACAGAGGTCACCGGCACAGGCGTCTTGCCCCTTTTGGAAGGAGGCCGCCTGCCTGAGTCCAGAGCCACTGGAGGTTCCGGCGCAGTGTTCGGTTGAGGGCCGAACTCGGAGCCCTCGGGAGCCTTGCTCCCTCTGCTCCCGGAATCCGGAAGGTCGCCTCGAGGCACCTGCGGGACTGTCTCCCCTCGACCCGGTGCCTCTTGAGACAAAACCTCGGTGTTGTCCGTAGGGCAAGGGGAGGTGGCGGTCGGAAGTGGATCGCCATCCATATCCGACGAGCCCAGGGAGCCATCCGACGATACGTTGATACGGGCTTGTGGCGGTATGCATAATCATAATTCGGTGTTAGGAGAAGCAGTGCGACAAAGGTATGCTATGAGTTACTATGGCATCTGAATACTTACGACTTCGCCAGGGGCTTGGCCCTGAGCAGCCACTCGTCTTCTCCTTCGACGGCGGTGGTGGAGTAGTCCGGAAGGAGAGTCCTTCCCTTCTTGGACCCTTCGCCCCCCAGGTTGGGGCGGCCTTCCTTTTCTTGTCTCCCCCGACTGGAGGGGGAGCATCATCATCTCCTTCCTCGTCTTCGGGGGAGGAGTGCGTCGCGGAGTTATCGGACGATGTCCGATAACACCTGGCGTCGGGAACTATTTCGGGTTCCCTTGGCCTTCTTGGTCTTCTCCGGCACCTTGTAAGGGGCCGGAGTTAACATCTCCGTCAGGAGAGCCTCCGTAGTGTCTTCGGGCAGAGGGGTCGGACAGTTAATCTGCCCCGATGTCTCCAACCAGTCCTGTCAAAGGCATGGAGTTCAGACCCCGCACATGGTTAATCTAGGAGAAATAAATATCCTACCGGATGTATAGAACTCACCGAATATGCTCGGCGCTTCGCGCTTAGCCCGCGGTCCTCAGTGAGGGAGGGAGGGACCTCGGCGCCCTTGAACAGCACGCTCCAGACGTCCTTGTGCGTCATGTCGAAAAGCTCACTTAGAGTCTGGTGCTGGGCCGGGTCGAACTCCCACAAGTTGAAATCCCGTTGTTGACACGAGAGGATCCGACGGATGAGCATGACCTTGACTATGTTGACAAGCTTGAGCTTCTTGCTTGCCATATTCTGGATACATTTCTGGAGTCCGTCTAGCTCCACCGATGAACCCCAGGATAGGCCCTTCTCTTTCCAGGAGGTGAGCCGCGTGGGGATTCCGGATCGAAACTCGAGGGCAGCCACCTAGTTGGTGTCGCGTGGCTCGGTGATGTAGAACCACGCCGATTGCCACCCCTTTATGGTCTCCATGAAGGAGCCTTCAAGCCATATAACATTGGGCATCTTGCCCACCATGGCTCTGCCGGATTCTGCTTGTTGGCCTCCCACCACCTTTGGCTTGATATTGAAGGTCTTCAGCCACAGGACGAAGTGGGGCCGGATGCAGAGAAAAGCCTCACACACGACGATGAACGCCGAAATATTGAGGATGAAGTTCGGGGCCAGATCATGGTAGTCCAGCCCGTGGTAGAACATGAGAGCACGGATGAATGGATGGAGGGGAAACCCCAGTCCGCGGAGGAAGTGGTGGAGGAAAACTACCCTCTCGTGAGGTTCCGGGGTAGGGACGATCTACCCCGCAGTGGGCAGCCGATGTGAGATATTCGCGGCTAAGTATCTGGCCCCGCGTAGCTTTTTGATGTGTCCCTCCGTGATGGAGGACGCCATCCACTTGCCTCCCGCTCCGGACATGTTTGGAGAAGGTTGAGGAGAAGGATGTGGACTTGGGTGTTGGAGCTCGAGTGCGCAAGAATGGATGAGCAAGAAGGCAGAAGGCGTGGGTAGAAAAAGGTTAAACCTTGTCCCTTTATAAGGGCGGCCAAAACTATGCGCCCCCACTAGCCTGGTAAAACTCGCTTATCCCCCAAGCATCGTAATCGATGGCGTGGTTGGGTTACCCACGCCCGTATTGATGAGAATCCCGTAATAAGGGGACACGATCTCTGCTTTGACAAGACATGTCAAGAAACTGCCTCGCATTATGTGTGGGGCTAGTTAAAGGAAACGGTTCGAATAAACATCGGGCCATGGCATAATGTCATGTTGCCAAAACGTGTCAGCAGATTAGATTTGTGGAAATATTATTCTCTCTACGGTGGTATGTGGAACTTATTTTGCAGGGTCGGACACTATCCTTGTATTCAAATTCTTCCGTGGTGTATTTGGAGGACGAACCCGCCTTGCAATGCCGAAGACAATACTGCGCACCGGACTCATCGTCATTGAAGCCTGGTTCAGGGGCTACTGAGGGAGTCCTGGATTAGGGGGTCTCCGGACAGCCGGACTATATCCTTTGGCCGCACTGTTGGACTATGAAGATACAAGATTGAAGACTTCATCTCGTGTTTGGATGGGACTCTACTTGGCGTGGAAGGCAAGCTAGGCAATACGGATATGTATATCTCCTCCTTTGTAACCGACCTTGTGTAACCCTAGCCCCCTCTGGTGTCTATATAAACCGGAGGGTTTTAGTCCGTAGGACAACATACAATCATACCATAGGCTAGCTTCTAGGGTTTAGCCTCTCCGTTCTCGTGGTAGATCAACTCTTGTAATACTCATATCATCAAGAATAAATCAAGCAGGACGTAGTGTTTTACCTCCATCATGAGGGCCCGAACCTGGGTAAAACATCGTGTTCCCTATCTCATGTTACCATCCACCTTAGACGCACAGTTCGGGACCCCCTACCTGAGATCCGTCAGTTTTGACACTGACAATACTCTTCTCTACTCATTTCTAACTCTTCTCCATTTCTACTCTATATATGGCGGACCCAAGGAACAAGTTCACTCAACCGGATGACGACACCCCTTTCGGACGACACTTGAAGGAAGTCACTAGGTAGCTGAACATTGGCATACCAAGCTTCACCGGAATCTTCACCGCCACTTTACCAGAAGAGGACCGCTGGACAATTCAGGTTCGTGTTCCAGGAAGGACTTTTGCACCAATTACCGAGCCCATCGAGTTTTCCTTTGATGCACCAAGCTGGAGTTTAGGAAATAGCATGGCCGCCCACATCACCGTTGGACGCATAGGAGAGGTGTAGAACAAGGATCTTAAGGACACCACCTACCAGATATGTGGATGCCAAGATGAGCAATGGGATATGATTCACACCAAGAAGGATAAATCCATTGCAACTTACATACAGGAGTTGAACCAGCACATTCGACGCTATGAGAACCAGATGTACGCCAACATGATAGACACGAAGAAGGTGATTACCCGAAACATGGAGCTAGAAGAGGAACTCAAGGCTACACGGGATGGATATGAAGAGGAAATTGATGTACTACTGGAACAGAATGAAGACCTGAAGAGGAAGCTAGGAATATTCATGGGGCATCCCGAACTTGGAGTGGACATTCGTTCTGAAGACTACATCATACTAGACGACACCGACTCCGACCCTGACAGGGATGATGATTACGAAGACGGAGCTGGAGCAGATATTATGGAGTCTTACACCGATCAAAATTTCTAGTCGACCACCATGTTACCATTAGAGTTCTTCCATGTACATAGTAATCGTTCACGAGATTTTGTAATGGTAGCTTAGATCGATTGTATGAATCTTGTTTGATATTGAATGGTGTGGAATGAATATGTTTGTCACATGTGCATATGGGTAGTGAACTATCACTTTAGACCTCACTCTATTCTATTCTCACCCCTCTAAACCTATCAGATGCCTCCGAGACGTGACCCCGCATTCGCCTTCCCACCGGAGCTCACTCAGTTGATCGAACAACAGAATGCCTTGATGCAGCTACTTGTCTAGAACCAAGGCAACAACAACAAAAACAACAACAACAACAACAACAACAACCCACCGTCCACCACCCCCCAGTTGACAACTTAGCCCGATTCGTAAGGTTGAACCCGCCGGAGTTCTCTAGTAGCACCGAGCCGATTGTTGCTGATGACTGGCTCTGCAAGATTGGAAGGGAGCTGACCACCGCAGGTTGCAATGATGCTGAGAAGGTGTGCTTTGCCGCACATCAACTGGATGGACCCGCAGCCTCATGGTGGGAGAACTACGGTGCCACTTTCCCCGTGGCCAATGTGTCTTGGGATCAATTTCAGCAGGCTTTCCACGCCACACATGTCTCAGCTGGAGCTATGAGTATGAAGAAGCGTGAGTTCCGCAACTTACGCCAGGGAAATCATACTGTGGCGCAGTACGTGGATGAATTCGGCAAGTTAGCACGTTATGCCCCAGATGATATGCCCATAGATGTCGTGAAGCAGGAGAAGTTTCTCAAGGGGTTGAATAATGAGCTAAGTATGCAGTTGATGGTGCCAACATTCACCAACTATCAGGAGCTGGTAGATAGGGACGTCATGATTGAAGGCAAGCAGCAGCAGATAGAGAGCTACAAACGGAAGTATGGACAGGAGAAGTGCAACTCTGGAGCTCTGCAGAAGCCACATTTTACCCCGTACCCTGGAGGACACACCCATCATAACCATGGAGGCCATTCTCACAGTGGAGGGAGTTCACACAACCACAATGGCCCCAAGAACGGAAATGGGAATGGAAGCAACAACAGTCAGAGCCATTCCAACCCTGCAAAACCAGCCAAGAAGGATCTGAGTCACATTACGGTTTCAAGTGCAGGAAGACTGGACACTACGCCA
This sequence comes from Triticum urartu, assembly GCF_003073215.2. Lineage (NCBI taxonomy): Eukaryota > Viridiplantae > Streptophyta > Magnoliopsida > Poales > Poaceae > Triticum > Triticum urartu. The sequence continues at coordinate 329,032,555 of NC_053024.1, forward strand.
ATGATTGTTTTGAGGCAAAGAATGGTAATGGTAATGGAAGCTCTAGAAAGAAACCAAATCCTTTCACAAGAGGTCAGGTGAATCACGTCAACGTGGACGAAGTTGAAGAGCAGCCTGGCGCAGTTATTGGTAAGTTTTTTATTAAGTCATTTACAACTATTGTCCTTTTTTGACACTGGTGCAGCGCATTCATACATATGAAGGAGATTTGTGGATAAGTTTAAGTTTCCCACCGTAGCCCTTAAGACTCCTATGTTAGTAAGCTCACCAGGAGCGGAGTATATGGCTAGCCGAGGATGTTTTTAGTTGCCATTGACCATAGGTAGGCATGTTTTCCCCTCAGACCTCATTATTCTAGAATCACAAGGATTGGATGTGATAATAGGCATGGATTGGCTATCGATGTATGGGGGAAACATTGATTGCGCCAGTAAGTCAATTCTTCTCACCACCCTAGAAGGGAAAAGGATCCAATATGTGTCTAGGCATGCGCCAAGGAGGACTCAAGTAAATTCACTATCGGGAGTTGTACAGGAGGAAGTGCCCGTTTGTGAAGGATTATCCAGATGTATTCCTGGAGGAATTACCAGACATGCCACCAGATCAAGAGATAGAGTTTTTGATCGAGTTGTTGCCAGGCACCAGACCAATATCGAAGAGACCATATCAGATGACTGCAAATGATCTAGAGGAAATTAAGAAGCAAATTAAGGAGTTATTGGAGAAAGGTTATATTCGACCAAGTTCATCACTGTGGGGAGCCCAAGTGCTTTTTGTTGAGAAGAAGGATGGATCTTTGAGAATGGTTGTTTATTATCGTGCTTTGAACGAGGTGGCGATCAAGAACAAATACCCTCTACCGATGATCAATGATTTGTTTGACCAGCTGCAGGGAGCTAAAGTATTCTCCAAGATCGATCTACGATCAGGATATCACCAGTTGAAGATCCGAGAAAAAGATATACCTAAGACAGCATTTACCACAAGCTATGGGCTATATGAGTACACGGTCATGTCTTTTAGTTTGACTAACGCCCCTGCCTACTTTATGAGTATGATGGATAAGGTGTTCATGGAATTCCTGGATAAGTTTGGTGTGGTGTTCATTGATGATATATTGGTGTACCCGAAGAATGAAGAAGAACACAAGGAACATTTGCGATTGGTTCTCGAGAAGCTCAGGGAACATCAGTTATATGCCATATTCAGCAAATATGAGTTTTGGTTGAATGAAGTTGGATTTCTCAGACATGTTATATCAGGAGAAGGTATAGCAGTAGACCCTTCCAAGGTTAAATCTATCATCGAGTGGTTGGCACCCACCTCAGTTGGAGAGATATGCAGTTTCCTTGGACTCGCAGGTTATTATCGGAGATTCATTGAGAATTTTTCCAAGATCGCAAAGCCTATGACGGAGTTATTGAAGAAGGACACCAAGTTTAAATGGACCGAGTAATGTGAGGCCAGTTTTCAGGAGTTGAAGAAACCTTTAGTTACAGCCCCAGTGCTTATTCCTGGATATACGCAAGGAATTCCAAGTATATTGTGACGCTTCTCGCCAGGGACTTGGAGGCGTACTTATGCAAGACGGAAGAGTTGTTTCATATGCCTCACGCCAGCTTCGACCTCATGAGTTGAATTATGCCATGCATGATTTGGAGTTAGCGGTCGTAGTGCATGCGCTCAAGACCTGGAGACATTTCCTCATTGGAAACCATTGTGATGTATACACGGATCATATGAGTTTGAAGTACATCTTCACCCAGAAGGAGTTAAAACTCAGGCAGAGGAGATGGCTGGAGCTGATAAAAGATTATGATATGAAACTGCATTATCATCCAGGAAATGCAAATGTTGTAGCAGACGCCTTGAGCCACAAGATTTATGTTAATACTCTCGTAACCGGAGGATTACCTCAGGAGTTAGCCGATGATCTCAGAGGACTTCGCTTGGAGATAGTTCTGAGAGGTTTTGTTGCAGCATTGGAAGTTCAGTCCACGTTGTTGGGAAAGATTCGAGAAGCCCAGAAGACTGATAAGGAGATTGCAGAGATAAAGGAGAAGATGAATGAAGGAAAGGCCAAAGGTTTTCATGAGGATGAACATGAAACTTTATGGTTTGAAGATCGTATTTATGTGCCCAATGATCCTGAGATTAGGAAGTTAATTTTTCAGGAAGCTCCTGAATCACCATACTCAATTCACCCAGGCAACACCAAGATGAATGAAGGACAGGTATGAATAAGGATATTTCCAAGTATGTAGCATTATGTGACGTATGTCAGGGAGTCAAGGCAGAGCACCAGAAACAAGCCGGATTACTTCAGCCTTTGTCGATACCCGGATGGAAGTGGGATAATCTGGGCATGGATTTCATCACCGGATTACCCAGGACACGTTCAGGATATGATTCCGTTTGGGTTGTAGTTGATCGCTTGACCAAAGTGGCCCACTTTATGTAACGCCCACGATGCGGCTATATCTCCCACGTGTCGAGGCACGACTTAGAGGCATAACCGCATGGTGGTTTTGTCGCAAGAGGGGTAATCTTCACACAATCCCATGTACTGAATAAGAAAGGGATAAAGAGTTGGCTTACAATCGCCACTTCACACAAATAACAAGTTAAACATACATCATCCAGAGTATAATCAAGGTCCGGCTACAGAATCAAAATAAAAGAAGACAACCCCAAATGCTAGATCCCCGATCATCCCAACTAGGCTCCACTACTGATCATCAGGAAACAAAACATAGTAATGACCAAGGTCCTTGTCGAACTCCCACTTGAGTTCGGCAGCATCACCTGCACTGGTATCATCGGCACCTGCAACTGTTTGGAAGTTTCCGTAAGTCACGAGGACTCAGCAATCTCACACCCGCGAGATCAAGACTATTTAAGCTTATGGGTAGGATAAGGTAATGAGGTGGAGCTGCAGCAAGCGCTAAGAAAATATGGTGGCTAACATACGCAAATAAGAGTAAGATGAGAAGCTACGCAACGGTCGTGAAGCTAGAAGTGATCAAGAGAAGATCCTGAAACTACTTACGTTCAAAGATAACCCAAGACCGTGTTCACTTCTCGGACTCCGCTGAAAAGAGACCATCATGGCTACACATGCGGTTGATTCATTTTAATTAAGTCAAGTGTCAAGTTCTCTACAACCAGATATTAACAAATTCCCATCTGCCACATAACCACAGGCACAGCTCTTGAAAGTTTATACCCTACAGGGGTGTCCCAACTTAGCCCCTCACAAGCTCTCATGGTCAACGAAGGATATTCCTTGTCCCGGAAAGACCCGATCAGTCTCGGAATCCTAATTACAAGAAATTTCTCCAATGGCAAAACAAGACCAGAAAAGCCGCCTGAATGTCCCGACAAATCCCAATAGGAGCTGCACATATCTCGTTCTCAGGGCACATAGGATGAGCAATCCGTACAACTAAAACTAACCCTCAAGTTTCCCCGAGGTGGCGCTGCAAAGGGCTCTAGTTTTGGACCAACACTCAGAGGACTAGCCCGGGGGGTAAAATAAAGATGACCCTCGGGTCCACAGAACCCAAGGGAAAAGGCTTAGGTTGTCAAATGTAAAACCAAGGTTGGGCCTTGCTAGAGGAGTTTTATTCAAAGCGAACTGTCAAGGGGGTCCCATAACCCCAACCGCGTAAGGAATGCAAAATCAAGGAACATAACACCGGTATGACGGAAACTAAGGCGGCAAGAGTGGAACAAAACACCAGGCAAAAGGCCAAGCGTTCCACCCTTTACCAAGTACATAGATGCATTAATTAAATAAGAAATAATGTGATATCCTAACATATCCATGTTCCAACATGGAACAAACTTCAACTTCACCTGCAACTAACAACGCTATAAGAGGGGCTGAGCAAATGCAGTAACATAGCCAAACAACGGTTTTCTAGGAAGGTGGGTTAGAAGCTTGACATGGCAATATGGGAGGCATGATAAACAAGTGGTAGGAAGCACGACATAGCGATAGAACAAACAACTAGCAAGCAAAGATAGAAGTGATATCGAGGGTAATGGTCATCTTGCCTGAGATCCCGCAAGGAAGAAGAACGAGTCCATGAACAAGACAAACGGACATAGTTGAACGAATCCTCACAACTCCGAAACGAAACCAAAGCTAACGAGAGAAGCAAATCGGAAAGAATCAAGCAACATGGTAAACACACAAGCATAACCATGGCATGATGCATGTCCAGTTTAAATATGCATGGCATGGCAAAGTGCACAAACAAAACTACAAGTTAAGTGGAGCTCAATATGCAACGACTTGCATATTGACGAAACTTCACAACAATCATTTAGTTCGCTGCCATTTATGTACCCAACAATATTAAATGTTGTTAAACACGGCAAGAGGTGAAGCATAATAAAACTACCTATCTAGGCAAGTTGAAATGAGGACGGAACAACAAGCAACAAGTCCGAAAAATCCCCATGCGCATATTTTAAATTTGGTATTGTTCTTCCCTATACACAATTTTAGAGTTGTTAAACATGCAAAGTAGTGTCACCATGATAAACTATGCATTTTTTCATCCTATTTACATATAAGGTTTGTTAAGTTTTGAGCTACGGTTATTTAGTTATGAAATAAATCATTTTAACATGTGATTTGAGGAATTTAAAGCAAACAGTAAGGTAAAATATTTTTAACATTTATGAAAGTTGGAAATTATGAAACTAGACAATATTCTAAGCATTTTTCATATTTAAAGTTTTTACATACGATGCACGGTTTGCGAGATATGATATGCATGAAGTTAAGGGTCTAATCTGCAAAACTGGCGTTCTCTGGAAAAATAGACAAATTCACAGCAGGAAAAAACACATCGGGCCGAATCTGGAAAAGGGTCCAAACAGGGCAGGCGCTGGGGGCAGCTCACCCATGGGCTTTGGCCCATTTGTAGAGAGGCTTGGCAGGCCGGCGGATCTAGTGAAGAGGAGTTGGGCTTTGGCGCGCGGCTGGATAGGAGGTCGACCCGCTCAGGCGGGTTGACGATGCGGTCAACACATGCGCAGTTTCCTGGCATCGCTTGATGCAGAGGCAGTAGACAGAGGTGGCAAGACGCAGGACAGATTGCGGCAGGGTTGGCAGGCATGAGGAGCGGTTGGTCGGCGAGGAGGCGACGCGGTGCAGCAGCGACGGAGCAGATCTTGCCAGAGAAGAGGTCGGGACGACGGAGCTAGTACCTGAAGAAAAATGGCAGCGCGGCAGTTTCAGAGAGGAAGAGACTTGGGAGAAGAAAAGGGAGACAGAGAGACAGGAGGAAGAGGCCAGCCTGTTTGTTTGCGATGCTGCCATTGCCGACGGCGGCAGGAAGAGGTGGCGTCGGGGTTCGCATGGAGGACTCGAGGGAAGCTGCATGCTAGTTTTGGCGCGGACATGGACGAGGGCTGGAGGCAGCAAACGGAGGGGTTCAAGCCGCTCGTGCACAATCGACCCAGGACGAACACGAGCGGGAACGCGTCGGCGGCGGCCCGACTTGCGGCGGCACGCGCGAGCTTGACACGGGGCGAAATGGTGAAGGGCCGGTGGATCTGCTTGGAGCTCCATCTCTCCTATACCCGAACAGAGAGAGGAAATGTTAGAGAAGAGGGAGCTGCAGGGGAAGGAAATAAAGAACAAGGGAAGTACGAGGCACTCATCTGCTCGCGGGTGACTCGCCGGCACGGCGAGGCGGAGCGGATCTGGGAGGAGGAGGTTGTATGTGCACGGCGGCTGGGCCTGCTAGAGCTCACCAGAGTGACGGCCGGATCCAAGGCAGAGGAGCTCGGGCACATGCGCGAGGCTGAAGCAGGAGCTCAGGGATGGGCGTGTGTGCAGGGGAGCTCTAGCTCATGTGGGATTTGAGCGGCGGCGGTGGTTGGATGACAAGGAACTCGAGGAAGGTGGCTGGTTGGCTCGATGAAGAAACTGAGGTTGGAGGATCAGGGGGATCCCAAGGAGGAGGAGGCAGTGGACGGGCGGCGGCTGTGGGAGGAATGAATGGGACAGCTCTCCTAGATGTTATGGTTGGACGATAGTTATAGCGGGTGAATTTTTGGGTAGGGCCTAATCGGACCCTCCGATCGTAATCGGACGACCGAGAATAAAATGCTTTGGGAGTCCAAACAAAATTTCCGGAGATACTTTAGGGATGTTTGGGGATGATCCGGACCCATCGGTCGTGACTGCTCGGGTCGGGTTCGGGACAACTTTCAGACGCGCATGAGAGGGGGCTGTGGGGCTACCAAGAGAGGTTAGGTGGTTTGACAAGAGGGAATCGAAAACACAGTTGGTCTCGGAACGATCAGTGAAGGCAACATGAAGACGCGCCAACTACAAACGGATGCAAGTTTTATGAAAACAAGTTGATGCAATGCTCATGATGACTTGATGAAATGCAACACACAAGCAAATGACATGGCAAGAACAGCGAATACTAGAAGACGCCTGGTGCAACTGTCTCAGGGCGTCACAACACTCCACCACTACAAGAGGATCTCGTCCTGAGATCTAAGGATGGCACCGGAGAGAAACAGAAGAGGAAGAGAAGAGGTAAAACTAAGTTGCTTCTTTGACATATGAGTGAAACCAAACAACCTTGCTAGATCGAACAAATTGAAAGAAAGAATACAACGAAGATGAACAAAGTTGAAAACACTCCGTTAGAAAAGAGGAACAAGGAGCGTTACTAGAACCTTGTAGGTTGAAAGACATAAGAAAAGGGTTACAATGGATAAGATGTACATGCAAGCACTCCGGTTGAAACGATATGTACAAGGAACGATACAGATCAATTACGACAACACTCCAGTTGGACATGGAAGGCAAAGAATATGAACTTGAAAAAATGAAAGCACTTAGATGAGACTCCGTTTAGAAGAGGAATGATAGACACAACACTCTGGTTAAAACAAGATGGAGAAGGAATGAGAATGATATAATTTGAACAACACTCCAATTGTAAATGGGAGCAATTTAATATGAACTTGACAAGATGAGAGGATAGTAGATGAAATCAACAACACACTGCCTCCGAAACTATTCAAAGAATGGCATAAGGGGTAAGAAAGATTTCAGACAGCACTCCGGTTGAGAAGGGGGGCAGAACTTGATAAGATGAGAGAACTTGAATGGAGGACACGACACTCTGGTTTAATGGATAAGCAAAAGAAAGAACATGATCTTTGACAAAAATGGGATGATGGGTCGAAGCATGCAACATCACAATGCCTCCGAAACAAAAGATAGAACGGACTGAAAGTAATGAAGAAGAAAACAACATCTTCTACCTCGAATGAATTTGAAAGCATCCTTCCATAGAGGATTGGACAGAGTTGTTGGGAAATGAACAATGAAAAGAATAAACTTGTTGTGGGGTTATGTATAACATCCCAAAACTTGAGGTGAAATTCTGCCACTAACGGAATCAATAGCTTGCTTGAGAGCAACGAAGAGATGAAAACTTCTTTCATCGCGAGAATAGGAGGAAACTTGGATTATTGATAAGCACCACAATAGCAAAATTCCTTAGGGAAGGCTTTAGGGGGAATATAACCCAAGATAACTCCAACGAAGAGATTAGTGGATTTAAAATACCTCAATCTTGACAACATGTGAAACGCGAAATGTGGAGGGTAATTATCAAGAATGACATAACTCCACCTGAAAAGATAAGATAGAAAGAGTTGCATTTCGGAATGCAAGATGAAGAATGCTTGAGTTCCTCAAAACAAGACATGTGTTGAGCACCATGTTTATCTTCGAGTATAGCTTGGCGGATCATAACTCCGAGAGAAAATCTTTAAGAACAATTGAAGAATGAAAAGAATCCTTGACGAACCACCATATAGAGCCTCCATAAAGAACTCCGGTAACAAAAGAATGATCAAACGAAAGGAAAGGGAAGTTTAAAACACAAGGTGAGGCCTTGCAATGATTTATATGGAGCTACGAAATATGAAAACTTTGAACCCCCGACAAGAAAGATGAATAACTTGGAACCAAGAATTTTGATGAACCTCCAGAATAAGGAATTGAATTTTACTCGATGAAACAAGAATAAGAATTACATTATGCTTATCCTTCATCAATTAAATTGATGACACACAATGGATTTGGCATACTACTCATTCTCATTGGAAAGGAATCATGAGAGATATAGTGAAAACTTGAGAAGGTCATCAATGAACCACCGGTAGGATTGAAACAATGAATAAAATAATATGAGAACATAGGAAGAGGAATCTTGAACAAACCACCATAAGAATTTAAAATGAAAGTATCAAAGGCGCAATTCACCGGGAAGAATTGGAAAGCGAATGAAGATACTTGAGGGAATTTAGATACATGAGAACGAAGAGATCATGAACTGATTAGAAAATATTTGAAGAATGCACCGGTAATATTTGGAGAACGATAGCTACACACTGAGAATAAATAATTATGACATGATGGCCTTCGGAGGAAAGAAATGAAAACAACTCATGAAAAGCTACGGATCATAAGAAAAAGAATTGTCACAATCAAAAACAATTATAAGAGGATGGTATAAGGCTAGAACCATTAATCATCATGGGAACGGAGGAAGATTTGGAGGAAACTCTTCTTCCATCTTCAAAGGCTGAGAATGACGACGAGAAACATCACCATGAATTGTTGAGACACTCTGGAATAAAAATTAGAAAGGTTGACCCAACGATGAAAAAAAATTGAAAGATCTTGGAGAAATACATATGACTGATGATAATTCATTCTTATGTCAAACTTTGAAAGAATTTTAGAATAACTCCGAGAAAATTAGAAGAGTCAGGTAAGATCCTGGGAAAAGACCTGTGGGTTAGGGCCCACTAAAAAGATACACGGTTGAACGATTTAAAAGAGATATTGTGCCGGTTGTATTAAATGGCTTGAATGAGATAACATCCTTGAAAATTTTGGACAGATTAGGGATGAAAACACGAATCTCCCGAGATATCTTAGTACTCCAGAACAAATGAATGGTGAGACGTGGATGATTGAGAGGTGCACCAGCATGAGAAAACATTTGAAAGGAGGAAAAGGGATATGATCAACACCGAAAGCTTGAATTAAATGCACCGGAGAATAAATAGAACGAAGAATGATGAACTTGAAGAGCATCTTCATGAGAACCACCGAGTAAAAACATTGAAGGAAAGAATGAAGAAACTTCACATCCATAAGATGGATACTTGATTAGGAGATCTATGTCCTTGAAAAAAAGGGGGGGGGGGGGGGGAAAAACAAAGGTAACTTGGGGATGGATGAAACAAACAACATTGGCAAAATTGAGAGGTGATCTTGCAAATGTTGAAATGATCAGATCCACTTGAAGAGAAGCACACCGGTTGAGAAGAAATTGAGATGACAAACTCGATGATCAAGAAGGATTAGTATTCACATAGGAATATGAGAACACTGCTTAGGAAAGGTATGGAATCAACACTTGACTGAAGCAACTCAAATACCACAAACCAAAGCAAAACAAAGGATTGGCTTGCAAAATAAGCCGGAACAAACATATGATAGACACCATATCATATCATGTGTCTGTTGGAAAGATATCCTACGAGATACTTGAATTCCCACCTATAAACTCCCGAAACTTTCTGGTTATGCAATCTGGTGTTGGGGATACAGGGGAAGCATAATATCTCACCCAAACTAACAATCCCTACATCCAGTTGTATCCATCCGTCAACACATAACCAAGAAACCTTTCGAAATCGTGTACCTCAACCTTCGAAAAGCATCCCTTATACGAGTTATGGCAATACTCCCGAACTCCCGCCCCAGTACTGGCTGGCGTCGAGGTTATCTCACCAACAACTACATAAAAGAGATTTTTGATGTCGGCGAACTCAGGTATTCCAGAACTACAATGATAAAATTGTGACGACAACACCTCGGAGCACAACTCCCCGGGACACTGCCACAACCCCTAAATGTCAGGAGGCACCAAGAACAATGTTCTCATCACAAGAATATCGAAACGATCCCAAGATACCCGCGTGATCCTAAAAAAATCATGAAATTTGAGGAGAGGAAAGTCAAAACATCTATGTCAGGAGACCTCACCAAAGCGACGAATGGACTGAGGAGTAAAAAGAATCCTACTCTCCGATGTATATAATCCTAAGACTCAAAACATTTTTGTTCTAGAATCAACAACGTCAATGATTCGATCAAGCAGGGGGCTCCTAAGTCGGGGATGGCTCTGATTACCAACTTGTAACGTCCCGGACACACCTGCCGGTGGTCGTTACTCCTGGCGGGATCTAGACTGGCCCCACAGATCAATACTAGTCTTTTCTGCGCACTTTGTCCTCACTCGTGCGCACCTAGGAGAAACTTCCTAGTCGGTCACCCATCTTGAAACTACTCCAAGTTGAGCATGCTTAACTTTGGAGTTCTGTCCGAATGGGCTCCCGGAAAATAAGGAATTCCTTATTGATATGAGTAGTCTATCATCCCTAATAAGGCAGGCTATCACATACATCCCCACTCAGAGGAACCGACATCCTCGTCGGGCCACAGGAACGTTCCCTCTTAGCACATACGTCTTTGCTTCCAGTCCAGCACATGTGCCATGCCGTGTGCCACGAGTGGTCACAAACGGCATGCACTACATGAACGTGCATCTGTCCACAAACATCCGTGTAACCGCGAGGTTCAGCTCTGACACCAACTTGTAACACCCACGATGCGGCTATATCTCCCACATGTCGAGGCACGACATAGAGGCATAACCACATGGTGGTTTTGTCGCAAGAGGGGTAATCTTCACACAATCCTATGTACTGAATAAGAAAGGGATAAAGAGTTGGCTTATAATCGCCATGTCACACAAATAACAAGTTAAACATCCATCATCCAGAGTATAATCAAGGTCCGACTACGGAACCAAAATAAAAGAAGACAACCCAAAATGCTAGATCCCCGATCGTCCCAATTGGGCTCCACTATTGATCATCAGGAAACAAAACATAGTAACGACCAAGGTCCTCGTCGAACTCCCACTTGAATTCAATAGCATCACCTACATTGGTATCATCGGCACCTGTAACTGTTTGGAAGTATCCGTGAGTAACGAGGACTAAGCAATCTCACTCCCGCGAGAAAAAGACTATTTAAGCTGATGGGTAGGATAAGGAAATGAGGTGGTGCTACAGCAAGCGCTAAGCAAATATGGTGGCTAACATACGCAAATAAGAGTAAGATGAGAAGTTACGCAACGGTCATGAAGCTAGAAGTGATCAATAGGTGATCCTGAAACTACTTACGTTCAAACATAACCCAAGACCGTGTTCACTTCTCGAACTTTGCCGAAAAGAGACCATCACGGCTACACACGCGGTTGATTCATTTTAATTAAGTCAAGTGTCAAGTTCTCTACAACCGGATATTAACAAATTCCCATCTGCCACATAATCGCGGGCACGGCTCTCGAAAGTTTATACCCAACTTAGCCCATCACAAGCTCTCACGGTCAATGAAGGATATGTAGCAGTGTGCGACGTCTGTGAGAGAGTCAAGACAGAGCACCAGAAACCAGCCGGATTACTTCAGCCTTTGCCGATACCCGAATGGAAGTGGGATAAGCTTGGCATGGATTTCATCGCCGGATTACCCAGGACATGTTCAGGATATGATTCCATTTGGGTTGTAGTTGATCGCTTGACCAAAGTGGCCGACTTTATCCCCGTAAAAACCACTTATACGAACGCAAAGTTGTCCAAGATCTCTATGACCAGGATCGGATGTCTGCATGGACTTCCCAGGACCATCGTATCAGATAGAGGAACACAGTTTACCTCAAAGTTTTGGAATTAGTTACACCAGACTTTGGGAACCAGGCTAGATTTCAGTACAGCCATTCATCCGTAGATAGATGGACAGACCGAGAGAGTCAACTAGTTTCAGGAGGACATGTTGAGAGCTTGTGCGCTAGATTATGTGTCTAGTTGGGATGATAATCTGCCTTACACAGAGTTCTCATATAAAAACAACTACCAGGCTAGTTTGAAGATGGCCCCTTTCGAAGCTTTGTATGGAAGGAGGTGCAGGACACCATTGATGGGGGATGAAGTTGGAGACCGACAAGTGTTCATGCCAGACTTAATCAGAGAGTCTGAGGAGAAATTCAAGTTGATTCGCGATAGACTGAAGGTAGCTCAGGCCAGGCAGAAGAGTTATGCCGATAGTAAATGCAAGGAGGTAGCCTATGAAGTTGGAGATAGAGCATATCTTCGTGTATCACCACTTCGAGGAATTAAACGATTTGGAGTCAAAGGAATGTTAGTACCAAATTCGTAGGACCATACCGAGTTTTGGAACGTATGGGAGAAGTTGCCTACAAGTTGGAATTACCTGAGGGATTGTCAGGAGTTCACGATGTGTTTCATGTTTCCAAGTTGAAGAAGTGCCACGCAGAGATGGCCGATATTCCTCTGAGAGATACAATGCCCCTGGAAGCAATTCAGTTGCAAAGTGACCTGACTTATGAGGAGAAACCCATCAAGATTTTAGAGTTCGCCAACCGAGTCACACGCAGCAAGTTCATCAATTTTTGCAAAGTTCAGTGGGGTCACCATACCGAGGAAGAAGCCACCTGGGAGCGAGAAGAAGACCTCCGAAAAGACCACCCACACCTTTTTCCTAGCCAACACGAATCTCGAGGGCGAGATTCATCTTAAGGGGGGTAGGTTTGTAACATCCCAATTTTCAATTTGGATGTTAATCATTAGGTCATCATACGCATCCATGATTTGTGCATTTTGAATTTATTTTATTTGGAAGTTTTGATCCTAGAAACCTTAAGCAAGTCAAGGACCAATTGAGAGAGTTGGAGGTTTTCACAAAAATCCATTTTTGAATTTTCAAAATTGGTAAATTGGATCAAAGTGATTTTTATTTGATATTATTTTTCTAAATATTTCAAAATAAATAAATAATGAGAGAAGATAATATGACTTCTTCAAAAACAGCTGAGAAATAATGGGAATTTAATTTTGAATAAAATTTATTTTATTTGAAATTTTATTCGGTTAAATTAGGGAAATGTGCATTTTTAAAAATTGCATTTAGCCTAGAAAAATGTTTACTTTGTCCTAAATATTAGGAGAGGACGATGAAAATTATGTGTGCAATTTTAGGATTTTTATGTTATTTTTTATATGGATTTTTCTTCGGGGCGAAATTAAAAAAAGTTTTCAGACCGAACTGCCTCCCTCGAGCCGTGCCCGAGGTGGACTCGCCGTAGTCCGGCCGCTGCACGCCCCGCGCCACCCCGACCCCCTCCGGAAGTCGGACGTCGCCCCCTCCTTATAAGCCACCGCCCCGCCACCCCGCCCACTCATCAGCCGCTGCCACCGCCCACGCAGCAGCAGCAACCCGCCGCCGCGCCACCAAGCCGAGCTGCCGCCGCCTATCACATCACCTCCCGCAGACGCCGCTCGCGCTGCCGTCACACCTCGCTGCTCGCGATGCTGCATCGCTGCGCCGCCGCCTGATCCGCTACCGGAGCCCAAACCGCGCCGCCGCCGGTTTTTCTTCGCGAACCGGTATAACCGCCGACAAAACCCACCCCAATTTTTTTAAGTTTTGGTTTTTCTTTTTAGATCGGTTTAGTTTATTAGGTTAGATCAATTAGCGAACGTTCATTCGTTTAGATCTGTTGGTGAATGTTTTCGTTCATTAGTTCCTGTTAGGGAACGTTCATTCGTTAGATTTTTCTTTTTAGTTTTATTTTTGGCTAGGGACCTATCCGTGATTAGTTTTCTTATAGATTTGTCCCTGATCTTTAAACCCTCACAACTTTTTGCTCGCTTAGACAAATCCAATGAAACCAATGTCAATTTCTTCGTTACGTTACCCGCTCTTCAGATAACCAACTTAAATATGTTTTAGAAAAATTAAATTTGGTTTCAAGCAGATTTTAATTTGAACTTTTTTTTCATAGTTTGAGTTTCGTAGCTCCGATTCGACTGATTCTTTTTGCAAATCGAAGCTCTTCACTTGATCTTTCTGTTTAGATCTTTTACTTGGGTTTTACCTTGCATCTTATGCTTGAGTGCTTACGTATGATATAGTTTGTTTACGCTAGAGTTTCTGGAGTGCGAGGCTTGCTACTACGAATCTCTAGGGTTTTCCGATCGTTGATGCCAGCTGGAACTACGTTGGTACTTCCTCGGAGAGATAGGGATGATTTAGCATAGCGACGATAGAGTATTTCCCTCAGTTATGAAACCAAGGTATCGAACCAGTAGGAGAACCAAGCAACAGAACATAAACAGCCCCTGCACACAAATAACAACACCTCGCAACCCGCCGAGTTAAAGGGGTTGTCAATCCCTTTCGGGTAACGGCGCCAGAAATTGGCGTGTGACGGGAGAAAGTTGTAAATATTGATAGATCGAACGCCAAATAAAATAAATTGCAGCAAGGTATTTTTGGATTTTTGGTTTAATAGATCTGAAAATAAATGCAAGTAATAAGTAAATCACAAAGGCAAATATATGAGAAATAAGGCCCGGGGCCGTAGGTTTCACTAGTGGCTTCTCTCAAGAAAAATAACAAACGGTGGGTAAACAAATTACTGTTGGGCAATTGATAGAACATCGAATAATTATGACGATATCCAGGCAATGATCATTACATAGGCATCACTTCCAAGATTAGTAGACCGACTCCTGCCTGCACCTACTACTATTACTCCACACATCGACCGCTATCCAGCATGCATCTAGTGTATTAAGTTCATGGAAAAATGGAGTAATGCAATAAGAATAATGACATGATGTAGACAAGATCTGTTTATCTATATGGCGGTAGATACAGATCTCATCTTTTTATCCTTAGTAGCAACGATACATACGTGTCGGTTCTCTTTCTGTCACTGGGATCAAGCACCGTAAGATCGAACCCACTACCGGGAACCTCTTCCCGTTGCAAGATAAATAGATCGAGTTGGCCAGACAAAACCCAAATATTGGAGAATAAATACGAGACTATAAGAGATCATGCATAAAATAGATCAAAGAAACTAAAATACTCTCATGGATATAAAAACATAGATCCAATCATAAACTCAAAGTTCATCGATCCCAACAAACACACCATAAAAGAGTTACACCATTTTATTGAGAATCAAGAGAGAGAGAGATGAAGCCATCTAGCTACTAACTACGGACCCGAAGGTCTACCAGGAACAACTCATGCATCATTGGAGAGGCACCAATGGAAGTGGTGAACCCCTCCGTGATGGTGTTTAGACTGGATCTGGTGTTTCTGGACTCTGCGGCGGCTGGATGAATATTTCGTCGACGCCCTTAGGGTTTTTGGAATATTTGGGTATTTATAGAGCAAAAAGGTGGTCCAGGGGGCACCCGAGGTGGGCACAAGCCACCTAGACGCACCAGGGCCTCTTGGCGCCCTGGTGGGTTGTGCCCCCCTCGGGGCACCCCCGAGTGCAACCAGGGCCCATCTGCTTCCTTTTGGACCATAAAAAATCATCATAATGTTTCGTGCCATTTGGACTCCGTTTGATATGATTTCCTGCGATGTAAAAAAAATGGAAAAATAGGAAGTGGCACTGGACACAATGTCAATAGGTTAGTACCAAAAAATGATATAAAATGACTATAAAATGATTATAAAACATCCAAGATTGATAATAAAACATCATGGAACAATAAAAAATTATAGATATATTGCAGACGTATCAGCATCCCCAAGCTTAACTCCTACTCGTCCTCGAGTAGGTAAGTGATAAAAACAGAATTTTTGATGTGGAGTGATGTTCATCAAGTCATATCATATTCGTTTCTTTATAGCATGGAAATTTGGACTTTTATGTGATTCAAAGCAATAGTCTAGTTTTGACATAATAATTTAGATACTCAAGCATATCAATAAGCAACCATGTCTTTCAAAGTATCAATGCTAAAATAAGTTCCCCTAGACCATCATGCTCAAACATTGATCCATTCATGAAACACACGCGAATATTAACTATACCCAATACTTGAGCACGGTCATATTGCCTCCTAGTTGGTGCTTTTTATAAGAGAAGATGGATACTCAAATTTCAAAATAAAAATTGCGTAAAGTAAAAGAAAGACCCTTCGCAGAGAGAAGTAGGGATTTGTAGAGGTGCCAGAGCTTAAAGCGAAAAAATTGAGATAAAACATTTTGGGGGGTGTATCCATCCCACCAACGAAAACGACTTAGAGTTCCGAACACTTTCCATGCTAGATATGCCATAGGCGGTTCCCAAACAGAAAATAAATTTTATTCCTTTTTCCACCATAACTTTCACTTTCCATGGCTAACCGTATCCACGGGTGCCCTCCATACCAACACTTTCCAAGAAATTTATTATTTGACAACATAAAGTAAATTCATTTTTGTTTTTGCATTTCGGGACTGGGCATCCCTAATACCTTTGCCTTACTCTCGTGCAATGACAAGTGAATAAATACTCATCTTGAGAATAACACATCTAGCATGAAAAATATTAGCCACCCTTTACCGCTCCGCGAGCGAAACAAACACACAAAAGAGAAGTTTATTTTGAAAATTTGAGATGGCACATGCAAATTTGCTTAGAACTGCAAAAGAATACCGCATATAGGTAGATATACTGGACTCATCTGGCAAAACTGGTTTAAAGGATTTTGGATGCACAAGTAGAGGTCATACTTATTGCAAAATGAAGGCTAGCAAAAGATTGGGAAGCGACCAACCAAGAAATGAATAATCTCATAAGCAAGCATTAAGCATAATTAACACCGAATAATGCACCACAAGTAGGATATAATTTTCATTGCATGATTATTGACTTTCATGCATGCATAGGGAATCACAAACCTTAACACCAATATTCTTACTGGAGCACAATTACTCATCAACATAACTCACATATCACATCATCATATCTCAAAACTATTACTAAGAATCAAGTTTATTTGTCCAATGATCTTCATGACATTTTCTTTTAGTTTATCCATCTTGGATATCTATCACTTTGGGACTAGTTTTCATGAGTTTCTTTTCATAAGATCAACCAAACATAAGTGAAAATCATGAGCATAACAAATTTTCTTTCTCTCAAAATGATTTAAGTAAAGCAAGAAAGAATTTCTTCAAAAAAATTTACTAAATCTCAAACAAATCTAAGTGAAGCAAGAGAGCATTTCTTCAAAAATAACAAAGCATAACATGCTCAAAAAGATATAAGTCAAGCACTAGAGCAAGTCCTAGCTCATAAAAGATGTAAGTGAAGCATAGAGAGCAATTCTAACAAGTCATGACATAATTTTGGCTCTCTCAAATAGGTGTGTCCAGCAAGGATTGATAACTTAAAACACACAATAAAACAAGAAAAGACACATATCATACAAGATGTTCCAAGCAAAACACATATCATGTGACGAGTAAAAATATAGTCTGGAGTAAAATACCGATAGTTGTTGGAAGAAAGCGGGGATGCCACTCGGGGGCATCACCAAGCTTTGTTGTTTGCTCATTCTTGGATAATAGCTTGGGATGCTGGGTCACCCCAAATCTTAGGCTCTTTACATCCTTCCTTCATCCATCGTAAGATAACCCAAAACTTGAAAACTTCAATCACACAAAACTCAACAAAGCCTTCATGAGATCTGTTAGTATAAAAATATTAAACCACTACTATAAGTGTTGTATCAAACCAATTCATATTTTGTTTTTGTATTATATCTACTATATTCCAACTTTTCTATGGCAAAACTCATCAAAGAAAACCATGGAGCCATCAAAATAAGCACACAACACAAAGAAAATAGAATCTGTCAAAACAGGATAGTCTATAGCAATCTGACTATTTCAAATACTTCTGTAACTCCAAAAACTCTAAAAAATTAGGACGACCTGATAAATTTTTATATTGATCTACTGCGAGTGGAATGGGTATTTTATCGCTCTCCGGTAAAAGATGAAAATTAATTTCATGAGCGCAAACTTTCTGTTTTTTCAGCAAGATCAAACAACTATTGCCCAAGAAGATCCTAAAGGCTTTATTTGGCACAAACACTAATTAAAACACAAAAAACACAATGATAACAGTAGCATAATTGTGTAAACACACAAGAACAGGAAGCAAAAAAAGAAAAAATAAATTTTATTCATTGGGTTGCCTCCCAACAAGTGCTATAGTTTTACGCCCTTAGCTAGGCATACTTGTTCCTTGAAACGAAAAGAGAACATTTTCTATCAATGGCATTTAATTTTCTATCTTGTGAAAGCACATGGCCATTGATAGCGGAACAAATATTAAGCATGTTGCGAAAATTCGTATCTAAACAAGCCTTCATCTCTTTAATTATTTCATTTTCATAAAAGCACATAAGAGTAGTCGATTCAACATGTTCTCCTATGGGGTGCCCAAATATGGCTTTCATCTTCTCATAAGTATCAATGGCATCCCGTTCAAGAAAACCGTTTTCGAAAATAGAATCTAAGACTTGCTTGAAAGAGGAAGGTAAACCATCATAAAAAAAATTCAAGTATATCTCTATCTGATATTGACACACATAGCTAGCTCGAATTCTCAACAACCTATCCCAAGAATCTTTCAAAGATTCATCAAGTAAATAACAAAAAAATTCGGGATCATCTTCATCACAATGTTTAAGATTTTCCTTAACAAACCCGGTAGATCCTTCCATAGCATCATTGTTTATGAGCTTAGAGAGGACAGAGGGGCTGCCTAAAGCATTAAGACTAGAGATAAACCTCTAGCCTTTTTGAGATCGGACCTGGCGAGAAAACGGCAAATGAAAAAGAGAGGCGAATAAAATGGCATTTTTTTGTGAAGTGGGAGAGAGGAAAACGAGAGGCAAATGGAAAATAATGTAAATTGCGAGGAGATCAGATTTGAGATTAGGAACCTGGTTATGATGAAGATCCTCCCAGGCAACGGCGCCACAAATTCTCCTTGATGGCAGCTAGAACTACGTCGGTATTTCCCCGGAGAGGGAGGGATGATGTAGCACATCGACGGTAGAGTATTTCCCTCAGTTATGAAACCAAGCTATCGAACCAGTAGGAGAACCAAGCAACACAATGTAAACAACCCCTACACACAAATAACAACACCTCGCATCCCGATGAGTTAAAGGGGTTGTCAATCCCTTTCGGGTAACGGCGCCAGAAATTGGCGTGTGACGGGAGAAAGTTGTAAATATTGATAGATCGAACGCCAAATAAAATAAATTGCAGCATGGTATTTATGGATTTTTGGTTTAATAGATCTGAAAATAAAAGCGAGGAAAAATTAGATCGCAAAGGCAAATATATGAGAAATAAGACCCGGGGGCCGTAGGTTTCACTAGTGGCTTCTCTCAAGAAAAATAACAAATGGTGGGTAAACAAATTACTGTTGGTCAATTGATATAACATCAAATAATTATGACAATATCCAGGCAATGATCATTACATAGGCATCACGTCCAAGATTAGTAGAACGACTCCTGCCTGCATCCACTGCTATTACTCCACACATCGACCGCTATCCAGCATGCATCTAGTGTATTAAGTTCATGGAAAAACGGAGTAATGCAATAAGAACAATGACATGATGTAGACAAGATCCATTTATATATATGGCGATAGATATAGATCTCGTCTTTTTATCCTTAGTAGCAACGATACATACGTGTCAGTTCCCTTTCTGTCACTGGGATCAAGCACCGGAAGATCAAACCCACTACCGGGCACCTCTTCCCATTGTAAGATAAACAGATAGAGTTGGCCAGACAAAACCGAAATATCATAGAAGAAATACGAGGCTATAAGAGATCATGCATAAAAGAGATCAAAGAAACTCAAATACTTTCATGGATATAAAAACATAGATCTGATCATAAACTCGAAGTTCATCGGTCCCAACAAACACACCACAAAAGAGTTAGATCATATGGTCTCAAGAGAGAGAGATGAAGCCATCTAGCTACTAACCACGGACCTCGAGGTCTATAAGGAACAACTCACACATCATCGGAGAGCCACCAATGGATGTGGTGAACCCCTCCGTGATGGTGTTTAGATTGGATCTAGTGTTTCTGGACTCTGCGGCGGCTGGATGAATATTTCGTCGACTCCCTCAGGGTTTTGGGAATATTTGGGTATTTATAGAGCAAAGAGGCGGTCCAGGGGGCTCCCGAGGTGGGCACAACCCACCTGGGCATGTTAGGGCCTCCTGGCACGCCCTGGTGGGTTGTGCCCCCCTCGGGGCACCCCCAGGTGAAACCAGGGCCCATCTGCTTCCTTTGGGCCCATAAAAAATCATCGTAAGGTTTCGTGTCATTTGGACTCCATTTGATATTGATTTCCTATGATGTAAAAAACATGGAAAAAACAGGAACTGGCACTGGGCACTATGTCAATAGGTTAGTACCAAAAATGATATAAAATGACTATAAAATGATTATAAAGCATGCAAGATTGATAATAAAACAGCATGGAACAATCAAAACTTATAGATACATTGGAGACGTATTAATCGTTAGCAAGGCAAGTAACACTTTGATCATATTCCTTTATTACCCAGTTTTTATGCATTAGTCTCAACCCTCAAACATTGCATGAGTAGGATTGGTAACATGTGGGTGTGGTTAAGTAGTTGATGTGGTAGGAACCTAATGTCTTTTATCAACCCCGGGTATTATACGGTATGCTCATACTGTTTTGCTATGCTCGTAGACGTGGTTTTGGTATGTGAGATTCATGAAAGCTGTGAGAATAATATTAACTAAGGGAAACTTAAGGTGGCTACTTTAATACACATCTGGGTGCAATGGTTGTGGGCACCTGGGGAATCCAGTGTTGTCCTAGGAGATCTCGGGGTACCCATGTGATCATCCTATGGAATGCCACCCAGGCTCAAAGGGATCATAAGGTTGTTCATGCTAGAAGCTTCCGTGTGCAGCCACATGCCATTATGGGCTCTGGCATAGATGAGTAAGTTGTGGGAATCCTTTCCATGATAGGCTAGTAGATGTAGGGGATTGTAGGTGTACCGGCCTATCTATCGGTTAAGGGGACCTCTTCGGAAAGACTGTGTCTCGATCATCCGTTTCTCAAACATCACCGTGTGAGAAATTCAACGGAGGAGATCGAGTCTTGTGGCGAAAAGTGTGCAAACCTTTGTAGAGTGTACAAACTAATCATGATTAGCCGTGTCCCTTGTTATGGACATCTTGAGTATCTGGTACTTGAATTATTGATTTGATCTCGTCACTTTACATAGTGAAATTGTTTGGTTAATACTATTCTTTTGGGATTGAGTTGGGGTTACCTTCTCATTAATTACATAAATTTGGTAGTTAAATAAAAACTATTCCTTTTGTTGTAGGGAAAAATTGGCTTTATGCAAAATGTTAAACTTAGAGCCTCCATCAGCCATATATGCATGTAGCGATGGCTGTTATTTGTTCATTGCTATAGAGTGTTATCTTGCCAGCATATTCCATGTGCTGACCTACATGGCAGCAACGTATCATGTTGCAAAATTTTCAGACGAAGAGTAAGGTGCGATAGGTCGTTGTCGTGCACTTAGTTTTGCCGTGGAGTTGGATGGACTCATTATGTGTTCGATGCTTCCGCGGTTATCTTATTTAGATGGCCTTCAGCCATATTATTGTAATAAGTACTCTCTTTGAGACATTTCAATGTAATAAGTGTGTGATTGAACTCTGCTATAATTCCTCGAGTATTGTGTGTGTCAGCAATACCGATCCAGGGATGACACTTAAGCACAGAGACTTTGATCCATTTGGGCCGGGTCGGGTCGCTACAGAATGCTTGCCTCATATTGAATTTGCTTACAATCGTTCGTTGCATTCTACTACTAAGATGTGCCCTTTTGAAATTGTGTATGGTTTCCTACCTCTTGCTACCATTGGTTTGTTGCCTCTTCCATCTTCGGAGAAGGTTAATTTTGATGCTAAACAACATGTTGAATTGATCTTAAAAATGCATGAGTTAACTAAGGAAAACATTGGGCGTATGAATGCTAAATATAAACTTGTTGGGGATAAGGGTAGAAAACATGTTGTGTTTGCACCTAGAGATCTTGTTTGGTTACATTTGCGTAAGGATAGATTTCTTGATTTGCATAAATCAAAGCTAATGCCATGTGCTGATGGTCCTTTTAAGGTGTTAGAGAAAAAAATGATAATGCATATAAACTTGAGTTGCATGTAGATTTGAAGCCTTATTTGGGTGAGGAAGATGAGCTTCCGTCGAGGACGAATTCATTTTAAGAAGGGGAGGATGATGAGGACATCAATGCCATTGTTACACCCATAGCCCCTGCTGCTATACATACTGCCTCAATTACTAGAGATCGCGCATGACAATTAAATTATTAGGTAGTTTCGTTTCTTGGTAATGATTCTAATGCTCATGAGAATATGATGCTACCTAAATTGGATACATTTGTTTTGCTTACAAATGAAGGGCCTGGCATGGATAAGAGGGATGAACACTGGAGCAAGGCCAAGCATGGAGATGATAGCATGCGCAAGGGGAACAAGAACGGAGTTACAAGTGATGATTTTAGGACTTTGAAGCCACCATAAGGAGTGCATGAAGCCTTGGACGAAATATACATGATGCCACTTCATATATTTCGTCCAGAGGCTATTCTAGGTGCCGCGTCACCTTATTATTGGGCCACGCCCATGTAATTTCAAAATACTATAGTATAGGCCCACGAAATTCCCCCCTCTTCCTCCATATATACAGCCCTTAGGGCATCGTTTGGACTTTGGGTTTTGTTTAGATTAAATGTTCGCAATGCTGCAACTTCGTGTACTTCGTTTGTGTTCAACAACCAGACAAAGACGTCACAGAACCCCACCTTCATCAATAAAGCTTTCATCTTATATTTGCAATATCCAGATTGCAACCTTAGTTTCTTGCATGTTCTTCATTTGCTTGCAGGAAATAGACCTTCGTGGTCAGGTTGATCGTGCTCTGGCATGATCAATAACCTCTTAGAGTTTGTTTAGCGATTGCTAAGGCGCAACATCTCCGCACGTTCGTAGTCGGATCGTCAAAGTCTACTCCTCCAAAATGATAATCACCATCTCATCAAAAGACGGGGCACATTTGCCTCTATCACATGATGGATGACATGTTTCTATATCACGCATCTCATTTATTTGAGCATTGGATATTTTGTGCTAACCAACACATGCACGTGCGCATCCTGATGGATGATGTGTACATATACCACACACACACAATTTTCCCTTTGTCCTTGTTTTGTGTAGGTACTCATGTATACTCGTCAACCTCTCAATCCCAAGAGTTGACGAAACGAGCTCTTGAGAGCAACGATGATTTGGGATCCCGTGGACTACCATTACCATCGTCCCATTTACGCAAGAACTACACGCATCTCTTTTACTTGTCTCTCACACGGCTATGGGCTATATATCACTTGTTACTTTATGCCCATTGTAGCGTGTTCACTTTGCATGATACACCTCTTTCTATGATTTTGCCATGCAATTGTGACCCTTGCATGCATTTACCCATGATTCACCATTATACTACTTCTATGTGTATTTGCATGCTTGGTGGAGATCCTTGTTTATTACCATGTTTTCCTTGTGCGACATGCTATTGTTGATGATAGAGGAGAAGGTGTCCCGATGTTTCGATGAGATAGATATCGTTTTGCGTGGGATTCGACTTTGACGATCCGACTATGAGTGCAAAGACGTCGCGTCTTAGCAATCGCTAAACCAAATTCTGAGGGTTATTGACCACGTCGGAGCACCATCAACCTGACCACGAGGGTCTATTTCCTGTGAGCAAACGAAAAACAAGCAAGAAACTAAGATTGCAATCTGGATATTGCAAATAAAAGAGGAAAGCTTTATTAATGAAGGTGGAGTTTTGTGACGTCTTGGTCTGGTTGTTGAATACAAACGATGTATGTGAAGTTGCACATTTTTAAAATCAATTCAGCACATTCTTTAGCATCAAAATTAACCTTCTCCGAAGATGGAAGAAGCAACAAATCAATAGGTGCACGAGGTAGGAAACCATACACAATTTGAAAAGGGCACATCTTAGTAGTAGAATGAAATGAACGATTATAAGCAAATTCAATATGAGGCAAGCATTCTTCCCACATTTTCTTATTATTCTTCAAAACAGCCCTAAGCATAGTAGACAATGTTGTATTGACTACTTCAGTTTGTCCATCAGTTTGGGGGTGACAAGTAGTACTAAAAAGCAGCTTAGTCCCCGACTTAGCCCATAAACATCTCCAAAAGTGGCTAAGAAATTTAGTATCATGATTTGAAACAATAGGATTTGGCACACCATACAAGCGAATAATTTCACGAAAGTACAAATCAGCAACATTAACAGCATCATCGCTTTTATGACATGGTATGAAGTGTGCCATTTTTGAGAATCTATCCACGACAAAAAATATGCTATCCCTCCCCTTCTTTGTTCGTGGTAAACCTAAAACAAAGTCCATAGATATATCCTCCCAAGGAACACTAGGTAGCAACATCCCGTCTCACCTTTGGCCAAAAGAAATGTGTAGCAAGTACATCATCCGTCTTCCTCACGCCAAAGTGTCCCATTAATCCTCCTCTGTGCACTTCCCGCACCAACAAAATATGAACGGAGCTAGCTAGAATGCATAGCTTGTTAGCACGGAACAAAAATCCATCATTAACGACAAACTTGTTCCACGTTCTTCCTTCTTTACAATTCTGCAACACATCTTTAAATTCAGCATCATGCACATATTGATCTTTGATGATCTCCAAACCAAATGTTTTAAAGTCAAGTTGTGAAAGCATAGTATAATGACGAGACAATGCATTAGCAATAACATTTTCTTTACCCTTCTAGTGTTTAATGACATAAGGGAAAGTCTCAATGAATTCAACCCATTTAGCATGTCTACGGTTCAGTTTCGCTTGACTTTTAATATGGTTCAAAGATTCATGATCAGAATGCGTAACAAATTCTTTGGGCCATAAATAATGTTGCCATGTTTCTAAGGTCCGAACAAGAGCATATAATTCTTTATCATAAGTAGAATAGTTCAGACTAGGAGCACTCAATTTTTGAGGAAGGTATGCAATAGGTTTGCCATCTTGTAATAACACACCTCCTAATCCAATTCCACTAGCATCACATTCAAGCTCAAAAGTCTTATTAAAATTAGGAAGTGGGAGTAAAGGAGCATGTGTCAACTTATCTTTCAATACCGTGAAGGATTCTTCCTGTGCGGTACTCCAAACAAAAGGCACATGCTTCTTTGTAAGCTCATTGAGAGGTGCAACAATGGTGCTAAAATCTCTCACAAAACGCCTATAGAAACCAGCGAGTCCAAGAAAACTCCTCACTTGTGTTACTATTTTGGGCCGCGGCCAACTCTCAATAGATTCAATCTTGGCTTTATCAACTTCAGTTCCCTATGGAGTAACAACATAGCCAAGAAAAGATACTGGGTCGGTGCAAAAGGTGCACTTCCCAAGGTTACCAAACATGCATCACGTAGAGCCATAAAACAACACGTAAATGTTCCAAATGTTCTTCCAAAGACTTGCTATAAATCAGTATATCATCAAATAGACTACCACAAATCATCAAATGAAAGCACGTAAAACTTCGTTCATTAGTCTCATGAAATTACTAGGTGCATTAGTTAACTCAAAAGGCATGACTAACCACTCATATAAACCAAACTTGGTTTTAAATGCTTTTTCCATTCATCTCCCAATTTCATACAAATTTGATGGTATCCACTACGCAAATCAACTTTGGAGAATATTATAGATCCACTCAATTCATCAAGCATATCATCTAGCCTAGGAATAGGATGATGATAACGAATAGTCAAATTATTAATGCCTCTACAATCAACACACATACACGCCGTACCATCCTTTTTAGGCACTAGTATAATAGGAATAGCACAAGGACTAAGAGATTCACGTATATAACCTTTGTTGAGCAGCTCCTGTACTTGACGCATAATCTCCTTCGTCTCCTCGGGATTGGTACCGTATGGTGCACGGTTGGGTAGTGATGCACCCGGAAGTAAGTCAATTTGATGCTTAATCCCTTGAATAGGTGGTAATCCCGGTGGCATGTCTTGTGGAAAGACGTCAGCAAACTCCTACAAAATGTTAGTGACAGCAGGGGGCAAAGAGGAAGGCATGCCCTCGACTGAAAATAATGCCTCTTTGCACACAAAAGCATAGCAAAGAGAGTTGCTGAAATCTAGCTCATCAATATCAGATTTTGTGGAAAGTAAACATGCACTTTTCAATTTAATTTCAGAAGCAACACTAGTTGGTTTATTATTAGGTTTCATTTGTTGCTCAAATTCTTTTGCCACAATCTGATTTTTCACTCTTTTTTTCTCCTGTTTTGCTTTATTAGCTCTATTCATATCATCTTTCAAAATGGAATGAGGAGTCATAGGAACCAAAGTAATATTTTTATCCTTATGAACAAGAGTATACTAATTGTTTCTACCATGGTGTGCAAATTTTTTATAAAATTGCCATGGTCTACCAAGTAATAAGGAACATGCTTGCATGGGTACCACATCACAATCAACATAATCAGCATATGTAGAGATACTAAAATGCACACGAACAGTACATGTTACCTTAACCTTACCGCTGTTGTTGAACCTTTGGATGTAGTAAGGATGTGGATGTGGTTTTGTGGTGAGAGATAGGTTCTCCACCATCTCCATGCTAGCCAAGTTGTTGCAGCTCCCTCCATCTATGATGATGCGAACAGAACGTTCCTACACAACTCCCTTTGTATGGAACAAATTATGCCTCTGATATTGCTCAGCTTGTGTAACCTCCACAATCAAAACATGTTGAGCAACAAAACATGCATACCTGACAACATCTTCAGCAGCCATGTATTGTGTCTCATGATTAGAATCATCTCCACCGTGTTCTTCACTTGTAATAAGAGCCAAAGTCTCCTCATCATAGTCACTAGCGGACTCATACCCACCATCCTCAATAACAATCATCACACGCTTAGATGGGCATTGTCTCACATAATGACCTCCACCCTTGCAACGATGACAAATAATATCATGTGTTTGCCCCATTGATGCCATGGATGAAGAAGAGCTCTGTGCAGGCCCAGAAGGTGTGCTCTTCATAGATAGTGGTGGTTGTGCCTGCTTTCTTGTATCATGTTTGGCGGTGGCAGCTGACAGAGGCGCCGGTGCAGCAGAACATGTGGAAGTAGAGGATGCACGCGGTGTCCATGATGAAGGTTGACCTACAGAAAAGTTAGTTCGCGACAATGCCTGTCAATCCTGCACTTCATGTTCAGCTTTGCAAGCAAGATGGAATAAACGAGTGATATTATATTCCTTATAATCTAGAATGGTCTGAATCTCTTTATTCAATCCACCCATAAAACATGCAAGCATAGCTTCATTATCCTCAACAATACCAAATCTAATCATACCAGTTTGTAATTCCTGATAATATTGTTCTATAGATTTTTTTCCTTTTCTCAAATGTTGCAATCTTTGAAGCAATTCACGTTGATAGTATGGTGGAACCCAACGAGTACACATAGCAATCTTCAAAGCAGCCCAAGTACCTGGAATAGGATATAATCTACAATGTTTAGATCACCAAACACATGCAAAAGCAGGAACACGTCGCTCCTCAGGATATTGTAAACATGTAAAACATTGTTCATTTTGTAACTCCCAAGTAAGATATATATCAGGAACATATCCACCCTCAAATGGTGGAATATTCAATTTTAGTTTAGGAAGACGGTCATGATCTCGTACCTCAGGTGGTGGTGCAGCCCTACCATTGCGATGATATGCATGAGGACGACCTGGTGGTGGTGGTGCTGGTGGTTGCACATAGTTCTGATTTTGATCAACCTCATCCTCGTAATGGTCCTCCACCTCTGCAATAGCAGCAGGAGCTACAGAAGCATTAACAGCGGCACTAGAATTTTTACTAGGCTCAATGGGAACGTGCAGTGCTTGTCCCACTTGATTTGGAAGGCGACGTTGTTGTTGCTGTTCTTTTTGTACAGGTGCGACAAGTGCAGTCGGCAGTGGTGGTGGAAAATGCGAAAGCAATTCAGTAAACTTGTTGTCGAGCTTTGTTTCGAATGTCTTCTCCATGCCATCTATCTTCTCAAAGGCCTCTTCAAATCTGTTTAGCACATCTTGCACCTGTCCACTCACCATTTGCTGACACTTATCATGAAGCTCCTTGTTCGTCAACTTCGCCCAGTTAATCTCGTCAGCTTGTGATCCTGTCGTGGTTAGTAGCAATAGAAACACACACGAGTCTCATCCTACAGACTACTAACAAGTGGTGGTGGTGGGTGTCACAAATCCGTCAAGCAAATCTCAAATTCTTACCAGTTCTTACCGAGCAGCAGGCGGTGATCAGCAACCATTGTAGTCAAAACTCTCAAAGCTTGGATAGAGCGATTACAAGGGAGAGTAAAACGCACAATGTAGATTTATGTGGAGCTAGGAAGGCTTATAATATGGTAGAAAAAAGATTAGCAATAATCAATTCAGAGACGCAAAGTTGAATAGACGCTCAACGACGATACTGTGCTAGTCGTAGGCTAGACCGTGCTAGAGACGCAAGCCTAGAACACTAACAAAATCATGGCGCTGCACGTAAACAAGGGAAAAGCACACTCTGGAATTTTTTTTGCTCTGCTTTTTTTGTGAATAACCACTATAATGGAGAGTGTCTCAAAAGACTCAGAAAAACCTAAAAATAGGATAGGGAAAAATATTTTCGGTCGCAGAAATTTTGGCCTAAAAACTGGCCGGGGGTCTCCATACTCTTTTTTGAAACCTACTCAGGCAAGGAAACACGAATCGGAAATTAAATGGATCTCGAAAAGAAACCTAATATGAAAGGAACTTGGAATGGTGGTGCATATATGGTGGTAGGATATGGCAGGGGCGATGATGATGGTGCGGTGACGGCATGACAACTTATGACCAGAACTCGAAACTCTAAAAGACTAGACGCTAAGACTAGCAACTTGACACGATGATGCAACCGCAAATTCAACAAAGCAAAATACTGAAAAGACTATGCAAAGGCTCAGACTAGATCGGATAGGATGGACTAACCCTAATTTTTTTTGGCTTTTTCGTGGACTATATGTATGAAGAACATACTCGATCTAAACTACGAAAAACTATAAAATCTCACCAAGCAACCTGGAAATCTGATACCACTTAGACCATGTGACACCCTCGATTTGACCGTACACTAATCATACACACAAATGTGTACGATCAAGATCAAGGACTCACGGGAAGATATCACAACACAACTCTAGACACAAATTAAAATAATACAAGCTAGGGGCCTCGAGGGCTCGAATACAAGAGCTCGATCATAGACAAGTCAGCGGAAGCAATAATATCTGAGTACAAACATAAGTTAAACAAGTTTGCCTTAAGAAGGCTAACACAAACTGGGATACAGATCGAAAGAGGCGCAGGCCTCCTGCCTGGGATCCTCCTAAACTACTCCTGGTCACCGTCAGCGGCCTGCACGTAGTAGTAGGCACCTCCAGTGTAGTAGGAGTCATCATCGATGGTGGCGTCTGGCTCCTGGACTACATCGTATAGTCGCAGCAATCGGGTATAGGAAAGGGGAAAAGGGGGAGCAAAGCAACGTGAGTACTCATCCAAAGTACTCGCAAGCAAGGAGCTACACTGCATATGTATGCATTGGTATCAAATGGTATAAGGGTATCATATGTGGACTGAACTGCAGAATTCCGGAATAAGAGGGGGATAGTAGTCCTATCGGAGAGTACGCCTGAGGCCGCCTCCATCTTGCAACAGAAGAAGAGAGTAGATGGTAAGTTCACCAAGTAGAATCGCATAGCATAATCCTAACCGATGATCCTCCCCTCGTCGCCCTATGAGAGAGCGATCACCGGTTATATCTGGCACTTGAAAGGGTGGGTTTTATTAAGTATCCGGTTCTAGTTGTCATAAGGTCAAGGTACAACTCCAAGTCATCCTGTTACCGAAGATCACGGCTATTCGAATAGATTAACTTCCCTGCAGGGGTGCACCACAGTTCCCAACACGCTCGATCCCCTTTGTCCGGACACACTTTTCTGGGTCATGCCCGGCCTCGGAAGATCAACACGTCGTAGCCATACCTAGGCACAACAGAGAGGTCAGCACGCGGTCTAAATCCTATGCGCATAGGGGTCTGAGCCCATCGCCCATTGCACACCTGCACGTTGCGTGGGCGGCCGAAGAGCAGACCTAGCAACCTCCATTACAAAGGAAGTTGCGTTACGCGGTCCAACCCGGCACGCGCCGCTCAGTCACTGACGTCACGAAGGCTTCGGCTGATACCACGATGTCGAGTGCCCATAACTGTTCCCGCGTAGTTGGTTAGTGCGTATAGGCCAGTGGCCAGACTCAGATCAAATACCAAGATCTTGTTAAGCATGTTATTTTAAAATAACCACGGACCCGACCAGGGCCAGGCCCACCTCTCTCCTAGCTGGTCTCAACCTGCCCTGTCGCTCCGCCTCAAAGTAACAGTTGGGGGCCGTCGGGAACTCAGGTCCACCACTACCTGGATGAAGCCACCTGTCCTTTCAGCCCCCACATCGGAACCACTTGCGGGTACTCAACGAGCCGACCCAACTTTAGTCACCACATGTATAGCATGTATATATGTATGGTATAAACCCGTGATCGACACCCGGCGTGATCACGGCCCCATATTATAGCATGGCAAACTGACAAGAATGTAGGGCCATTGATGATGATCTAGCATTCTATACTAAGCATTTAGGATTACAGGTAAGGTATCAACAGATGTAGCAACAATGTCAGGCTATGCATCAGAATAGGATTAACGGAAAACAGTAACATGCTACCCTACTCTAATGCAAGAAGTAGAGAGGAGAGTAGTCGATATCTGGTGATCAAGGGGGGGCTTGCCTGGAAGCTCTGCTGAAAAGGAAGAAGTGTCATCGGTGACGTGGTCGATCACAGGGGCATCATCGGTCTCGGGGTCTACCGGAGAGGGGGAAGAAACAGTAAATAGAGAGCAAACATAGCGTCACAAAGCATAACATGGCAATATGTTGTGCATGGTGTGACCTAACGTATGGCTACACGACAAAGTTAAAGGGGGGGAAACAACCGGGAATATTTTCCTGGTTCCGGACCTGTGTCAGACAGATGACCGGAGGGGGAATGTTCCATGTCCAGCATGCTAGGGGCATGTGATAGATGAACGGACCGCGTATTCGAATTTGTTGGATTTTTCTGAGAAATTTTCATATAGAAAACATTTTCATCGGAGCTACAGTTTATATTCTATGAATTTTCTAAGATTAAACCATTTTTTGAATTACTATTAATTTGAAAATAAGCAGGAAAATGCTAGGTGTACCCAGCCCTGTGTACACACATTGTACACAGAGGCTGACAAGTGGGCCAAGGGGTCCCATTTGACCAGTCAAAGTTTGATTGGTCAACAGGGCGTGGGCCCCCCTGTCATTGACTAATTAGGCTAATTGATCCAATGTTGAACTAAACATGAGGTTAGGCTAATTAAACCTAATTAATTAACTTAATTAATTACCTAATTAATTAATTATATATATATAATTAAAAATAACTTTTTTTAAATGCTGGGGCGTTGGGGCCCCCTCGTCAGAGGCCCACAGTGGGCCTTGCAGGCGCGCGGGTGGCGGGTGCGGGCGAAGGGGGTTTGCCCGCACGCCAGAGGCCACCTGGGGAGGGGGCGCAGCCCCGACGGCTGCCGGAGTAGGCCGGTGTCGGCGTAAGGCGGCGAGTAGCAGCTGGAGGGGGCGAGCAGGCGCGACGGCCATGGAGCGAGGCAAGCGCCGGAGCGGGACACGGACGGCGGCGGGCGCGAGCGCTGTTCTAAGCTGCGGGACGATGCAGGTCGCGGCCATGACGCGAACCAAGGCGCGGGCGCGCGGGCAGAGGCGGGGCACGGCCGGAGCGGCGACTAGCGACTGTTGCAGTGTGGCGCTAGCAGGGGCGTGGCCCCGGGCAGCAACAACAAATGGGGACGGCGGGCGAGGCGCGTGGAGGGCGTGGCGCAAGGATGCGGCTAGTGGGAGGCAGGGGAGCCCAGGGGACGGCGCTTGTGCGGCTGGGCGAGCAGCGGGCGAAACAGGGCATGGCAAGGGTGCGGGCGTGGGCGTGCGCAGGGGCCGCCAAGGCAGCAGGCGCGCGCAGTAGTAAGCAGTAGCCGCATCACGTACATAGGAGCTCGAGCTCCGGCCATTGCGACTACAGACGACCACGGGAGTGGCGGCAAACTACACAGATAGAAGGGGCAAGGCGAGGGAATCGACAGAAAGGCTCACCAAGAGGCACACGATGGCCGGCGGGAGGCTTAGGAGCTGAAGTGGTGGCGGATTGACGGCGAGGAGCTTCGATGTCCCGAGGTAGAAGACGACGGCGATCCAGCGATGGAGTGCGGTGGACGACATTGGGGAAGAAGCAGTGGGCGTCGCTGATGGTGCTCCCCGGCTCCATTCTGGCGAAGCTTCTGGACATCTACGCGAGGCTCGGGGATGATGGTGACTGCAAGAACGGCGGTGACCATGGCCGAGGTGGATTGGGTGCGCGCTATGGAGGGAAGAGGGGCATGAGGGGAGGTTGATGGCGGCGCGATGAAGGGAGGGGAATGGAGCTAGTGTTCATGCAGGGAGGTCGGGGGAACAAGTAGGCGACGGGGACGAGCTGGATGGCCGACAAGTAGCGATCCTCGCCATGGACAGGTGCTCTGCGTCCACGGCGCTTGGATGAACAGGAGGAGGAAGGGGATCTCCTGGTGGGCTGGGCTGTTAGGCTGGGCCACTAGGCCATCTAGGCCAAGGCCTAGCGGGGAGGGGGAGGCTTCTTTCTATTTTATTTTATTTTTGTTTTGTTTTGTTTTTCTTTTGTTTAAGTTATTTATTACTTGTTCTTATATTATTTTAGTTTTATAAAACATAAGCCTAGTTACTAAATTAATGTTTTAGTTTACTCTACTACCTCAAAGTGTTTGGTACACAATCAAAATAGTTTACATTTTTACAATTCTTAAAAAGGCATTTAATTAATTGTTTTACCGTTGTTTTACTTATTTTAGGACCTTTAAACACTTTGTCGAATGTTGGCTCCGCCACCAATATTGACTATGAATTATTTGCCATATCTTGAACACTTTAGTTTTCATGTTTGAGAATTTTATTAATTCACTTATAATTTTGAATTTGAATTTGAATTGTGTTTGAATTAGAGCAACATTAGCAACAGTAATTGCGATGACTTGGCACAATTAACATGGGATTACTGTAGCCTAATTATCCGGGCGTCACAATTCTTCTCCACTACAAGAAATCTCATCCCGAGATTTAAGAGGGGGAGTACAGTGGGAAGGTTCTGGTTTCGAAATTCTAGCGAGTGTTCTCGGTCTTGGTTGCTCTTCTCGAATAGGTCGATCCATTACGTTGATGTCTTCATTCCTCTGCTCCAAGTTATAATGATTGGTATCAGAGCAAGATTACCAACAGTAATTGTGATGACTTGGCAACATTAACATGGGATTACTGTAGCCTAATTAACCGGGCGTCACATACCACTTGATAGAGGCGAAGGTGTCCTGATGTGTTGATGAGATAGATATTGTTTTCTATGGGAGTCGACTTTGAGATTCCGACTATGAACGTGTGAAGACGTCGCGCCTTAGCAATCGCTAAACCAATTTCCGAGGGTTATTGACCACGCCGGAGCACGATCAACCTGACCACAAGGGTCTATTTCCTGCGAGCAAACGAAGAAAAAGCAAGAAACTGAGATTGCAATCTGGATATTGCGAATAAAAGAGGAAAACTTTATTAATGAAGGTGGGGTTTGGTGACGTCTTGGTCTGGTCATTGAACACAAACAAAGTACGCGAAGTTGCAGATATGGCAAACTTTTAATCTAAACAAAACCCAAAGTCTAAACGGTGCCCTAAGGGCTATATATATGGAGGAAGAGGGGGGAATTTTCGTCGCCCTTGGAGGAGGGGTCCTAAACCAACCCTATCTCTTGTTTCCCCACACATACGGACTCTAAAAACAGCCTATACACAAGTATTTCGAAATTACATGGGCCTGGCCCAATAATAAGGTGACGCTGCACCTAGAATAGCCTCTGTACGAAATTTATGAAGTGGCATCTTGTATATTTCGTCCAAGGCTTCACACACTCCTTATGGTTGCTTCAATGTCCTGAAATCATCACTTGTAACTCCGTTCTTGTTCCCCTTGCGCATGTCATCATCTCCATGCTTGGTATTGCTGCAGTGTCCATCCCTCTTATCCATGTGAGGCCCTTCATTTGTAAGCAAAACAAATGTATCCAATTTAGGCGGCATCATATTCTCATGAACACTAGAATCATTACAAAGAAATGAAAGTACCTGATAATTTAATTGGCATGCGCGAGCTCTAGTAATTGGTCCAGTATGTATAGCAGAAGGGGTTGTGGGTGTAAAAGTGGTATTGATGTCCTCATCAGTTGATTGTTGTGTTGGGAGATTCATGATGTCCCATTGCTATTTACATATGGCCTCTTGCCAATACAATGATGATACATTGCTCATATCTTCCTTTCATGCTTGTTCTATGTCATGTGAAATATTCATGCACACTATTTGCACCCATTACATGCATGCCATGATTCCTTCTAGTACGTTACATCTTTGCACTACTAGCTTGCTTGACTTGATCACTGTGATTGCTTGCTTTGTCGCATCACCCATGTTCCATTCTTACTCGCTTTCTTGGGTAGATGACGTATATGCTCTTGCCCCTCACTTGATTTGTCTTGATCATTGTCTCTTGTCTCCATTAGCGGCATCTCTCGTATCCCCTTGTATTGAGTGCCAACTTGCTATTCTTATTGATCGTGGAGACTTGGACATATTAATTGTGATGCTTGCTTGTTTGATTGAGCTTATTGTATTTGGTTGTTCTCGCATCATATGCCTCCATACTATGAAATGCTCCCTTGTCCTTTCTTATGATGAGCATGATGCATACACTTGTTGGGTATCTTACCACATGAATGATAGGTTTTGCATTTCTGCTAAACTCATTTGTATTTCTGAGTGTTTGTCATGTTCTTTCATTTTGAAGGATTCACAAGGAGATACCATCATGAGACAATTTGGTCATGTGAAGGCATACACGATGCGTGATACCAACATTTTCGACATTCTCATAAAGGTGAACTCCTTCCCTTTGAGCCATCCTCACATATGCATATTGGATGGGTCACTCTTTCATTGTTGTCTCCTTCTTGTTGTCTACATGATACATCTCTCTAACAGAGGAGCGACATTGGAGATTGGCTCTATGGACCTTCAAATTGAGGAGCGCTTGGACTTATTGGATGCACCTTCGAACCTCCACTCATGCCACGACATCGAGCATTGGTACACCAACACCTCCATATTTGTTGATTGTGCTCACACATGTCATGCTCGATGGACATATCATACTCACCACAAGTTTGCACCCTTTGCATGGATTGACTCACATTATGATTGCCTTGTTGCATCTTGTATTCCCATGTCATCCATGATATATGAGCTTGTGCATTTCCTTAGCAAATTTGTTGTGATCTTTCTTGATGGCATCTTCATACATCATGATCATATTGCCGACCATCAATTGCATGACAACATAATCAATTTGAGCACCAATTACCATATTCATTCTATTGATAAACCATCTCACTATGACATCATTTTGCACCACGGTTGCATTGATCATATTCACAACACATTTGTGTGCACAATGATTACTTTTGCTCCCATGAATGCTTTACATCTCATTCTACATCTTTTGGATAAGCATCTTGTTCCTTGCCAAGCACTATCTCTTCGCACGGCCTCATTCTTCTATGATGGACACTTTGTGTACGCTACCATCGTATTTCCAAGTACACTTTGTGTTTGCTCATTTTGCATGTACCACATATCGGTGACACCTTGGAGTACATGGATTTGCGCCATGCCTTCAACTCCATCCAACTACAAGTCCGTCCACGACAACCGTTTCCATGGTGATGTGGATCACGATCCGAGGTCGGATCTTTCCCAAGGGGTGAGATGATGCAGAGCATCCTACGATCATCCCCAAGTTCACTTCGACCACTCCCCATGACCCAAGGATACATAAGATGAGACCTCGACTATATGCCATTGGACACAAGGTGAACTCGCTCCTCTCCGAACTAGCACTTGGAGGAAGGCCATGGAGCAGCTACATCCAATGGACAAGACGGCGAGGACACCAAGTATGAGGGACAAGAAGAAGAGCTGCCATTGGAGCTACAGCCACCGGACGACCGGTCGGGACCGGACGTCCTTCACCTGAAGCCCAACCGGCCCAAGTCCCAGCCGGCGCAAGCTACAGCCAACGGACGTACGGCCAGGACCGGACGACTGGCCAAACCTCCCAGCAAGCGGACGACCGGCATGGACCGGACGTCCGGCGCCACCTTCACAGAACAGAAATAGCGGAAGTCTGGCGGCCACCAGACGACTGGACTCCCACGAGCCACTGGACGACCGGTCCCCAGCGGACATCCAACGCTTGTCTGTGCGCAGAGTATCGGGCCGAGGCCGATGTATCTCCCACTTACCCGTTCGTGGACCTAGACTATATATACTCCTCCACCTCCTCCTAGTTAGTGTTAGCGTTGTGTTAGCTCATATGTGAGATAGAGCTTCACTCATCCATCCGTATCTACTCCATTGCGAGGGACTGTCACCTCTTCAGAGAAGATACACCTTGGATACAAGACCCCTTCATGGGAAGATCCCTCGTGGATTCAAGACCTCCTCACGGAGAAGAACCGGTTACCCTATGTATCGTCCTTTGTTGGATTTGGATCGTGTATCTCTTTGTGTTTCAAGGATCTAGCATATGTGTGACCTAATCTCGTTGGTTTGAGTGATTCTCTTGTGTTTTCCCTCGTGTTCTTCATGTTCCTCGTTGGGATCCACTCCTTTCGTGAAAGATCGGCCATCTAGGGTTCCACCCTACATCACCAGGGGAAGGCCTCGGCCCGTTCCTCGAGCCAGGCTGTATAGAAGGGACGCAAGAGGCTGAGGCTTTCCACGAGGCGCCAGGAAGTTTCGTCGACCCCTTCAACGACAATAACTATTGGGTACAACCAGTATCTCAAGAACATGCTTATGCTAACCATGCCGCAGGTGAACCAGGCCACAGCCGCGCCGTATGGAGCAAGGCGTAGCACGGAGGTAGGTCCTCTGTCGGGGAAGGCTCCGGCGAGCCCTTCCCCCCGGCAGAGGGCCCGTGGTCGCCGAGGGCGCCCCCAGCGTCCCCCTTGCCCCTTGGTCTCGTCCTGGTTTCCGGACGCCCCAACGGTGGTCGCGGGAGGCATAGGGCGGGGCCCTCGTCAGGCGACACGAAGCAAGGCTTATGCCTGTGAAGGTCTCCGCTCGTGACACTCTCACGTAATAATGAGTGGGGCTGTACACGCCCCGGAGTCTCCTAAGTGCTGCCCTTGGGCCTCATGGGGGCTCCTGCCCACGTCCAAGTGGAAGCACCATGCTCCGCACTGGCCGTCGACACTGTCCCCCAATGACTATGCTCACATCCAGTGAAAGCACTTAGTTCCGCGCTGGTGAGAAGACAAGAAGACTAGCTAGGTGCCGGACGCAGCTGTTTGCTTTCGTCCCTTCTTCTGTAACTTGATTCGTCGCCTTTTGGACTAAGATTTGAAGTTCTTCGTGTTTATCAAAAACGGGTGGAATTTTCGCTTGATTTGTGTCGGTTTCTCGCTTTCTGGTTGCATGTTTTTCTGAGGGGATCACACCTGCTCCCCCTGTGAGCGCCTCGCGAGCGGGAGCTGGGCGTGGTATGGCGTGACAGGCACGCCCGGGTTGGCCCGACCGATGGCAAGGCCCCAGTCCAAGGATGCAATTACCGCAGCATCACCGCGCGCATACCCTACCGTAGTCCGGCATTTGTTCCTTGTGAGGCTCTCTCAGGCGAGCCAGTAGGCCCCTCGGGAGACCTAAAACCTCACGAGCCCCGAAGAGCTTGCCTCAGAAGGAAGGCACCTCTACGACCTCAGGACCCGCTCATGGCCTAATAAAATCAAGGTAAGTCTCAGCAACAACCCTACTCGGGGGCTCACAAGCTCGTGATAGCACATTTCAAGTCCCTACTTTAAAAAGGCAGAACATTTGTTTATATATTACAAGGGGATCCCCCTCCAAAATGCTCTCATGCCCTGCAGGGCCATGTCCATGTTTTTGCGTACAGGTCAAAGCGAAGGAACGTAGGCCTAATTGGACGTGCTACCTCCAGTACCGTCCTGGTCGCCTTCGTCCGCGCTACCTGCGCTGCCACTGATGTCGTCTTCATCAGCATCGTCCACACCATCTTCATCCACCACGATCACCACCACGTCGTCCTTGGGGCGAACTCTGTGACCAAAGTGTCCACCTGATCGTCCACTCAGCATGCCAGGTTGTCCCGGATAACCCCAGGCACGGGGGTTATGGCGGCATCAAAATCGAAGTGGGGGTCGAGGTTCTGGAGGTGACTAAAGACACATGAGAATGTGTACCTAAGGAAGCCCCGGCTCCTCTCCTCAACGAGCTCGCGAGCCCTCGCGGCCCGGTCCTCCAGGCGCATCACGACCTCAGTGAAGAAGCGGAGGTGGCCGGCGTAATCTTCCTCGCGCGGGTGAGGGGCGCTCTCTTCGCAGATGGTGCTCAAGGCTCGGTTGGCCCTCACCCTAAGGGCATGGAGCATAGAGGCACGCTCGCACTGCAGCGTCCGCCGATGGTATGCCTCATTCGCATTCTTCTTCGTGAGGGACGTGGCGCCATCGATCTGTTGCTGGAGTGAGAGCAAGTCGGCGAGTGTGGAGGCCAAATCAGCCTGGGCCAAAGCCTGAGTTGCCTTGGCGGCCCTCTCATGCTACTCCGCCTCGTCCAGCTTTGCCTTAAGAGCGACGGTCCTGCCCTTAACCTCGGCTTCCAGGAGCTCCAACTTTAGGCGGTACTCGTTCGCAAGATCCGCGCGAGCCTTCGCCACCCTCTGATCGACCTCCTACTAGATCTTGGCTTCCCGTGCGGTGATGGTGTCCTCAACCATGGCCACCTGACGCTCCCTCACCTCTAGTCCCTCAAGATCCAGGTGGTGCTCCAAGGCCTCCAGCACCAGTGCCTCCTCACGTTTCCAGGTCTCCTTCTCTTTGGAAGGTGCTCCCCTGGTGACGCGGCCAAGACGGCCCTGCGCGCTTCAATCCGCTGCTCAAGGGCAGCGTTTGAGGCTAGGAGCTCCCGCTCGCCCTCCTCAATAGCCTCACGGCAATGGTCGGCCGCTCTGGCCTCCTCACTGGCCCGGGCACAGGCCTCTCGTGAGGTCGCAAGGGATGTCGCGGCCTTTGCGTTGGCATGCTCATAATGAAGATGCCCTAGGTTGATGGCGACCTTCAACTAGTGCCACTCGTGCGCCAGGCAAAGGTCCTCTGTCTCAAGGCGAGCGTCCACATCAATAAGCTCTTCTTCGAGCCGGCTTAGCACACCCATCGCCTCCTAGAAGAGCTCGTGGCGTATGGCACCGTGCCCGCGCGCGAGCTCCAACGCACGGCCAAGCCCATCCTCCGTGCCGAGGGTTGTTGGGGAAGCCTGAGGTGGCCCGCCTGCCCTTGGAAGGGGGCTGGAGGCCCGTGCCTTCCCGACCACCTTTCGGGCCTCGGCGGAGGTGCTGGGCGGCGCGGCCTTGCACCCCGAAGACGAAGCCAGTGCTGGGCTTGCCCAGCCACCAGTGATGACCAATGGAGGAGCTCTCGGAACGCCTTCTAAACCACAGGCCGGGCAATGAAGGAAGGACACCAGGAACGCAGGATCAAGACCCCCCATTGGCGCGTCTGCCTCTCAGGTAGGCCCCGTTTCTCACGCAGTGATTAGGCGTGGGTGGCTCGAGACTAGGAGCGAGCCAAGGACTGGTGGAGGCCGCGCCTTGGGAGACCGCGCCGCCGCAGCCGAAGGGACCCTAAAGAGCCATTGTCAGGAAGGATGCCACACGTAGGAAATCACGAAGATAAGGTACTTACTCATCTATGGATATATACTTCCTCTGCTTCAGCGGCTGGAAGATGTCACCACTGTAGCTTGGAGCCCCTTTCCTCTTGCGGAGTACTTCGAGGTTCAAGTGAAGTTGGACGAAGCCCTGGGCCTGACCGTCAGCGTTTGGGGCATTCGGCGGGGCTCTTGAGGCGACGACTTCCGGAGCGTCGGACTGTGGCAGCTCCCCGGCTGCACCTCAAGACTGCTTGTCCAAGCTTCAGGGGTAGCGACCTTGGGAGCGTCGGATCGCGCCAGCTCTTCGGCCTCCCCCTAAGGACAGCTCACCCGAGCCTCGGGGGCTGCCATCCCAAAAGCGCTGGGTTGCGTCGTCTCTTCAGCAGCCGCCCCGACAGCCCTCGGCGGTGCTCGCCCCTGCATCCACCTCTGGGGCACGCGCTGTGGGGTCGACGGGCAGGGGGACCATGAGGACGGGGTTCTCGTGGGGTCCTTCAAGGCCGGTAGGGCGCAGCCCCCACTCATCAAAAAGGGGCATCTGCCTCACGAACTCCTCCCTGTTTGAGCAACAGTACAGGAGGCAGCCCTCCTCCGAAAGCGTGGCTAGCGCTGGGTTGCCCGTAAAGAGCTCGAGCACAGCGTGCAGTGTCTCGGGAGGAAGAGCGGGCACCTGGAGCCTCATGGGGTCCCCGCTGCCAATGAAGGCCCACATTTGTCGAGAATGACGCTGAAGCAGAGCGATGCGGCACTGGACAAACTCCTTCACCACCATGGGCGCCGTCACACTGAGCTTCTTCAACCTGGCCAGCCGGCGGTAGACGTGAGCAAGCCGATGGTCGACAAGCTACGCGTGCCCCTAGCCAGAGCTGGGTATAGTCAGCACCCATGGCAGCATGAGCACGGAGTTGAGCACGACAACATCCACAAACACACACCACTTTCGGAATCCACTTATACCTGGCGAGAGCTCAAAGTCAATGCCTGAGCTGGCTGTCACCGCTACAGCCTGAAAGGCTATGCACCCCGAGCGCTGGCGGGTGTCGACCAGGTGAAATGAGAAGAAATGGTGAAACAAGTAACGGAAGGGGCGATGCCCACCATGGCCTCACAGACAAAGGCGAAGACGGCAAGGAGAATGATGGATTGAGGTTCCAGATGCATCACGTGGACTTGGTAATGCGAGAGTATGGTGTTGAAGAAATCAGAGAAAGGGGGATCAGGCCAACCAAGAGGGCGTGAAGATGAAGGGGAATCTCAGTGGCTGCCA
Source organism: Triticum urartu (assembly GCF_003073215.2). Taxonomy (NCBI): domain Eukaryota; kingdom Viridiplantae; phylum Streptophyta; class Magnoliopsida; order Poales; family Poaceae; genus Triticum; species Triticum urartu. Next base: position 329,074,055 of record NC_053024.1, read on the forward strand.
TGTCGACCATGGCCCGGGAGGCAGGCCAAACCACCGTCGCCTTCCACTCATTGGAATTGTCAGCGAGCCCCAGACGGATCTTGTCCAGCCCTTCTTGATTGACCACCGTCGACTGCTCGAGGGTGGGTTCGAAGGCTGGCGGAGGTTCGACCGAAGCGTGGGCTTTCCTCTTCTTCTTCAACCGTGGCGACATAGCAACGAGGGAGGACCAGTGCTGGCGTCAGATCCGGGAAGGGAGCTGTTGTTTCTCGGGAAGGTGAAGGAGCCAAGGGAGGACACGGCAAGCAATGAAGTAGGGCTACGTTGGTAATGGCGGCCGCCGAGCCCGGCAAATATCAAGGCTGCATGGGGAAGTGGGAGCACCCACGTCCTGTCGGGTGCCATGCGTCCTTCAAGGCCGCAGGTGGTTAGGGCCCGTGGTGCTCCACACTTGCCCTTTGGCTTCGTCCCGAAGACAAGTTTGAGCACGCCTTGGGCCTGGGGGCTACTGTCGGCGTTCTGGGAATGGGGGTACCCAGACTTGTCTGCCTGCGGCCCATCGTGTGGCTCTGACAACAGCCTAGTACGACCCAGCTTCAGCATCGACAACCAAAGACCCTCGCGAGGTGCCAAGCCTCGCGAGGCGGACGACACCAAGACCTCCCTCGGGAGGCAGCCTCATGATGCTGGCTCCCGAGGAGCAGAGATATCAATGCAAGGTGCACTTCGTGAGATTCATATGACGTGAGCCATGACGAACAAGGCCAAGCGGGCGCCAGCAGGCGCAGTGTACCCATTTCCTCTTTGGTGCTAAGGAGGCAAGCGCAGGCGCGGAGTCCTGAGGGATCATATAAAGGTTTCCATTCTTGTGCAACAAGACCAAGACCGCCAGGATGGCAAGACAGAGGTCATCGCAGAGCCCACCACGGGATCACGACCACGAGCTTTTGGTAGGGAAATACTACTTTTATCAAGATAGCATGTTGATACGTCTCCCACGTATCTATAATTTTTTATTATTCCATGCTATTATATTATCCGTCTAGGATTTTTATATGCATTTATATGCTATTTTATATGATTTTTGAGACTAACCTATTAACCTAGAGCCCAGTGCTAGTTTCTGTTGTTCCCTTGTTTTTGAGTATCGCTGAAAAGCAAAAACCAAACGGAGTCTAATTGACCTGAAATTTCACAGAGATCATTTTTGGACCAGAAGAAGCCCACAGAGTACCGGAGATGAGCCAGAAGAGTCCCGAGGCCACCACGAGGTTGGGGGCACGCCCTAACCCCCTAGGCGAGCCCCCTACCTCGTGGCCACCTCGGGGACCCCCTGACTTGTTCGCGACTCCAACACCTCTTATATAACCCCAAACTTCCAAAAAGAAACCTAGATCGGGAGTTCCGCCGCCGCAAGCCACCGTAGCCACCAAGAACCAATCTAGACCCGTTCCGGCACCCTGCCGGAGGGGGGGAATCCCTCTTCGGTGGCCATCTTCATCATCTTGGCGCTCTCCATGACGAGGAGGGAGTAGTTCACCCTCGGGGCAGAGGGTATGTACCAGTAGCTATGTGTTTGATCTCTCTCTCTCGTGTTCTTGATTTGGTATGATCTTGATGTATCGCGAGCTTTGTTATTATAGTTGGATCTTACGATGTTTCTCCCCCTCTATCTCCTTGTGATGAATTGAGTTTTCCCTTTGAAGTTATCTTGTCGGATTGAGTCTTTAAGGATTTGAGAACACTTGATGTATGTCTTTCATGTGCTTATCTGTGGTGACAATGGGATATCACATGAACCACTTGATGTATGTTTTGGTGATCAACTTGCGAGTTCCGTGAACTCGTGAACTTATGCATAGGGGTTGGCACACGTTTTTGTCTTGACTCTCCGGTAGAAACTTTGGGGCACTCTTTAAAGTTCTTTGTGTTGGTTGAATAGATGAATATGAGATTGTGTGATGCATATTGTATAATCATACCCACAGATACTTGAGGTGACATTGGAGTATCTAGGTGAATTTAGGGTTTTGGTTGATTTGTGTCTTAAGGTGTTATTCTAGTACAAACTCTAGGATAGATTGAACGGAAAGAATAGCTTCGTGCTATTTTACTACGGACTCTTGAATAGATCGATCAGAAAGGATAACTTTGAGGTGGTTTTGTACCCTGCAATAATCTCTTCATTTGTTCTCCGCTATTAGTGACTTCGGAGTGACTCTTTGTAGCATGTTGAGGGATAGATATATGATCCAATTATGTTATTATTGTTGAGAGAACTTGCACTAGTGAAAGTATGAACCCTAGGCCTTGTTTAAATGCATTGCAATACCGTTTTCGCTCACTTTTACCACTTGCTACCTTTCTGTTTTTATATTTTCATATTACAAAAACCTTTATCTACCATCCATATTGCACTTGTATCACCATCTCTTCGCCGAACTAGTGCACCTATACAATTACCATTGTATTGGGTGTGTTGGGGACACAAGAGACTTTTTGTTATTTGGTTGCAGGGTTGTTTGAGAGAGACCATCTTCATCCTATGCCTCCCACGGATTGATAAACCTTAGGTCATCGACTTGAGGAAAATTTGCTATTGTCCTACAAACCACTGCACTTGGAGGCCCAACAACGTCTACAAGAAGAAGGTTGTGTAGTAGATGTCAAGCTCTTTTCTGGCGCCGTTGCCAGGGAGGTTAGCGCTTGAAGGTATATCTTTAGATCTTGCAATCGAATCTTTTAGTTTCTTGTTTTATCACTAGTTTAGTCTATAAAAGAAAACTACAAAAAATGGAATTAAGGTTGCCTCATATGCTTCATCTTTTTAATGTCATTCGTGAAAATAAGGATTCCGATAATTGTGTGAGACGCCCTCGATTCAATCGTACACTAATCATACACGTAATTGTGTACGATCAAGATCAAGGACTCACGGGAAGATATCACAACACAACTCTAGACAAAAATTAAAATAATACAAGCTTTATATTACAAGCCAGGGGCCTCAAGGGCTCGAATACGTAAGCTTAAATACCCAAGAGTCAACAGAAGCAACAATATCTGAAAAAAGACATAAGTTAAACAAGTCTGCCTTAAGAAGGCTAGCACAAAAGCAACAATGATCAAAAAGGCAAGGCCTCTTTCTTGGGAGCCTCCTAACTACTCCAGGTCATCGGTGGCTATCACGTAGTAGTAGGGACCCTCAGGGTAGTACTAGTCATAAGTGGTGTCGTGTGGCTCCTGAGATCCGTCATCTGGTTGCAACAATCGGGTATAGGGGAAAAAGAGGTAGCAAAGCAACCGTGAGTACTCATCCAAAGTACTCACAAGGCTTACATCAGATCTAAACTAAGTATGCATCTATATCAAAGGAAAAGGGTTGTATCTGTGGACTAAACTGCAGAATGCCAGAAGGGAAGGGGAAAGCCTAGCCTATCGAATAATAGCATCTTCAAGCATCTTGCAGCATATAGACGAGTACAGATCAACATAATGTAAAGTAGTAGTAGTGTTATCAACCTCGGCCAGAGATCCTTTCTCGACTCCCTGTGAGAAAGCAATCCCAGAGCCATACTATTCATTTCTCATAACCATGTCTCATCTCAAGTATCCAGTTCTAGTTGTATCGATCGGGATACAACTCCAAGTGTCCGTTACCGTAGAACAGGCTATCGATAGATGTTTTCTTCCCTCCAGGGGTGCACCAACTTACCCACCACGCTCGATTAACTCCGGCCGGACACACTTTCCTGGGTCATGCCCGGCCTCGGCCAAAACAATACGCCACAACCCGACCTAGGCTTAATAGAGAGGTCAGCACGTCGGACTAAACCTATGCCCCCAGGGGTCTTGGGCCATCTCCCCGGGAACTCCTGCACATTGCGAGGGCGGCCGGTGAGTAGACCAAGCTACCTCCTTCAAAAAGGCAGGTGCTTACCAGTCCAATCCGCGCGCGCCGCTCAGTCGCTGACGTCTATTAAGCTTCGGCTGATGCATACGATGCAGATCGCCCATACTATGTCCACGTGATGGTAAGTGCTATCAGGCCAGAGGCCCCTCGGATCAAATATCCATACCGTTAGTGTGCTGGTAGTGCGGTCATGAGCAGAGACTCACGAAAGATGTGACCCCGTCGCCCCGTCTCGAGTACTTGCGGCAAGGGCTAAGAATGCCCGGCCACGTCTCGTAAGTATCTCGCGGGCACCTTGCAGGTCAACCCGACTTCACATCACTCGCTAATAAGCTCACACGGGTACCCCTCAGGGCCGACCCGTCTTTAGTAACATGGTTCACTGTAAAGTCATAGTAACCATAGTACCTGTTTGTCTAACACCAAGGGGAAAACCCGAGGAATCACCCCCGGTGAATTCCACCCGATGTTATCATCAAGGTGAACATAAGAGGATCCACCCTCGAGGTTCATACTTGAGGGGTTGCACGACAGAGCCGTATCGGAAGTAGTTAAGGAGGAAATCACTCTCGATGACCACGACCGAATAGCTACACTATAGAAGTCTCACCAGGAGTGATGTAAGAGGTTCCACCCTCGGCACTCGATGGTAGCTCTTCAGAGTCGTACAACTAAGAGTGGGTGATGTGCAGTGTCGGGGCCTGGAGGTCGATCACGTTGATCGAGTCATAGAACATAAAGCGGGGCAACTGGGACAAGGTGGGGGTCACTAATGGATCACTAACCAACCTATGCTAAGTAGTTTAGGGTAAGCAGGTAAGGTAACAATAAGCAAGTAACAAAAACAGGCTATGCATCATAGTAGGGTCATACAGAAAACAGTAGCAGTTCTAATGCAAGCATGAGAGGGAAAGAAATGGGCGATATCAGAATGCTCAAAGGGGGTTTGCTTGCCTGGAAGCTCCGCTGAAAAGGAAGAAGTGTCGTTGTCGACATAGTCGATCACAAGGGCATCAGCATCGGTCTCGGGGTCTACCGGAGAGAAGAGGGGGAAGAAACAATAAATATAAAGCAAACAAAGCATCACAAAGCATAACATGGCAATCTGCTGTGCCCGGGTGTGACCTAACGTATGGCTACACGATAATGGTGAAGGGGGAAAACAACCGGGAATGTTTTCTCAGTTCTGAACCTGTGTCAGACAGATGACCGGAGGGGGAATGTTCCATGTTCAGATAGTTAGAGGCATCTGACAGGTATGTGGGTGGCGTATTCGGGTTCGGCTCATTTTTCTGATCAACTTTCATTTCTAAAACTTTTCATCCGAGTTACGGATTAATTTCTATGAATTTCTAAAGTTTTAACAATATTTTGAAATCATTAGTAATTTAAGAATAAAACTGCATCAGCATGACATCATCCTGACGTCAGCGGTCAACCAGCTAGTTGACTAGTCAAACTGACGCCAGGGACCCACCTGTCGTTTACCTAACTAAACTAACAGGGTTGAATTAACTAAATTAGTTGATTAGACTAATTAAGCGAGATTAATTAAGTTAATTAATTAACTATTTTATTATTTAATTCTTTTAATCTCTTTTTTTAAACTAGGGCTGGGCCCCACGTGTCTGTGGCCCATAGGCCATAGCGGGCATTGGCTATCGGGCGGGTGCCCGTGGAGGCCAGAACCGGGCACACACAGCACCATGGGGTAGGGCGCCGCGATAGGGCGCGGCCTCCGGTGAAGCCATCGGCAAGCACGAGGTGGAGGGGGCCACGGCTAGCGGCAGGAGGCTGGGATGCCGGGGAGTGGCGACGACGGCGTTGGAGTGTGGCCGGGCGGAGGCGGGGCTGCGCGCGGTGGCCGGGAGCAGCAGGGTAGCAGCGGCGGGGGCGGTCGGGGCACCGAGGCGAGCGTGAGGCGGTCGCGGGGTGCCAGCGGCGGTAGGTGGGCGCGCGGGGGGGGCTGGTCAGGCCGCGGGCATGGGTGGTTGTGGCGCGGCGCGGCCTGAGCGTTACGGGGAGGCGGGGAGGTGGTCGGCACGATGGGCGGTGGTGAGCAGCAGTCGCGGAAGCAGCGCATGGGGCGGCGACGGGGCCAACGGGGCGGAGCGAAGCACGCGGGCGGGCGCGGGACCGGGACTGGCGCGAGCGGGAGGTAGGCGCGGCCTGCGCTGGGGCAACGTCGGCCACGAGCGAGCGGGGCTTGGCCAGGGCGAGCGCGACCCGACGATGGCTGCAGCGAGTAGCAGCGCAACGAAGGGGGGCAACGGCAGCGGCTGCCAAGGTAACAAGGGCAACAGGTCACGGGCAGCGGCGTCGGCAGCAGGCACGACGGGACGCGGGCAAAACGGCACTAGCAGGTAGTAGCCAGCGACAGGGTAGCAGAGCGCCATCCGAGCGGACGCGCGCTCGACGGGCGACACGGGTGTAAGGGGACGGCTATGGGAGAGGCAAAGCACGTGTGGGAGGATCGAACTCCCTGCCATGACGGCTGAAGTCCGGGGCGTGGCTGTCATGACGGCTGAAGTCCGGGGCATTGCCAAACTACGACAGAATCGAGGGAAAGGCGAGGAAACAGGGAGAGGAGCTCACAGTGAGCCTGTAGATGCGCTTAGAGGGCTCGGGGAGGCTCGGTGGCGACGAATCGATCGGCGAAGTATGGTAAGGCAGAGGACGAAGGAGAGCTTGATTCGCTCGACGTAGGGGCGATGAGCTTGATCTGGCGCTTGCAGTTGACGTGGACGAGACCGGCAGAGCTCCTGGAGGCGTCGGCGAGGCAAGTGGGGCTCGGTGGCTAAGTGTTGTTGGGGCACTTATTAATTTCCAAGGGATTTAACTGAGAGCCGAATGAAGTTGGTTTCACCATGGCGATGATCAAGGGGATTTATAGAATAGTGTGAACATTTTAATTTTACTATTCGAAGAAATAATTTACTTGACTTAATTTCAAATTTGAAAATGGCTTTGGATTTTGGACAGGTGGCAAGCTGCATAGTAATCATGATGACATGGCCACCATTAGGGGGAGATTACTGTAGCAAGATTCTCGGGGTGTTACATCATGCCAAAGTGTTAGAAGAAGAATGCATTAGAATGTTTGGCACTAAATCTTTGGATGATGAGCATGATTGCAATGTTTTTAGTATGAATTCTTTGAATATCCATGATACTAATGATATGCAAAGCCACAAGCTTGGGGATGGTATGTTTGATGAAGATGTTATTTTTTTCCCCTAAGTTTTGATGAGAAAATTTATTATGATAATAGCATGCCTCCTATTTATGATTATTATATTGATGAAAGTGGATTTGGAGAGGTCATGACTTTATTTAGTGATGAATCCACTATTTCGGAAGACGTTCCAATTGATTATGAGAACAAAGTTTCTATCTATGATGATCATTGTGATGACATGTATGCTATAAAGAATAATGATATCCATGAAACTTGTCATTGTGATTTTAACTTTCAATTGGATTATGCTTCACATGATAGTTATTTTGTTGAGTTTGCTCCCACTACTATTAATGAGAATAAATTTTCTTATGTGGTGAGTAGTAAAATTTCTATGCTTGTAGATCATGAAAAGATTTCTTTATGTGATACTTATATTGTTGAATTCATTCATGATTCTACTAAAAATTATTATGAGGGAGGAATGTATGCTTGTAGGAATTGCAATAATACCAAGTTTCCTCTCTATGTGCTTAAAGTTTTGAAGTTATGCTTGTTTTACCTTCCTATGCAAGTTAATTCTTGTTCCCACAAGTTGTTTGCTCACAAAATCCCTATGCATAGGAAGTGGGTTAGGCTTAAATGTGCTAGTTATATTCTTCATGATGCTCTCTTTATGTTTCAATTTTTATCTTTTATGTGACCATCATTGAAATCATCATGCCTAGCTAGGGGCGTTAAATGATAGAGCTTGTTGGGAGGCAACCCAAGTTTATTTTTGCTCTTTGCTTTTTGCTCCTGTTTAGTAATAAATAATTAATCTAGATTCTGTTATGATTGTGTTTTTTATGTTTTAATTAGTGTTTGTGCCAAGTAGAACCTTTGGGAAGACTTGGGTGAAGTCTTTTGTGATCTTGCTGTAAAAAACAGAAACTTTAGCGCTCACGAGATTAGCTACCATTTTTTTTACTGGAGAGTGCTATTAAGTAGATTCTTTTTGCAGATGATTAATAGACAAATTTCTCACGTCCACTAATTTATTTCAGAATTTTTTGAGTTCCAGAAGTATACGCTTGATACAGATTACTACAGGTTGTTCTGTTTTTCAAAAATTCTGTTTTCTATGTGTTGTTTGCTTATTTTGATGAATCTATGAGTAGTATCGGAGGGTTTGAACCATAGAGGAGTTGGAATACAGTAGTTATTACACAAATATGAATTTAGAATGAGTTCACAACCGTACCTAAGTGGTGATTTATTTTCTTATACCAACGGAGCTTACAAGTTTTCTGTTGAGTTTTGTGTTGTGAAGTTTTCAAGTTTTGGGTAAAGATTCGATGGACTATGGAATAAGGAGTGGCAAGAGCCTAAGATTGGGGATGCCCAAGGCACCCCAAGGTAATATTCAAGGACAACCAAGATCCTAAGCTTTGGGATGCCCTGGAAGGCATCCCCTCTTTCGTCTTTGTTCATCGGTAACTTTACTTTGAGCTATATTTTTATTCACCACATGATATGTGTTTTGCTTGGAGCGTAATTTTATTTTATTTTGTTTTGCTTGCTGTTTGAATAAAATACCAAGGTCCCAAATTATTAAATGTTAGAGAGTCTTCACATAGTTGCATAATTATTCGACTACTCACTGATCTTCAATTATATCTTTCGGAGTAATTTGTCATTTCCTCTAGTGCTTCACTTATATCCTTTTAGAGCACGACAGTGGTTTCATTTTGAAGAAATAGATGAACTCTCGTGCTTCACTTATATCATTTTGAGAGTCTCTAAACAGCATGGTAGTTTTCTTTGGTAATGAATTTAGTCCTAATATGATAGGCATCCAAGAGGGATATAATAAAAACTTTCATATAGAGTGCATTGAATACTATGAGAAGTTTGATACTTGATGATTGTTTTGAGATATGAAGATGGTGATATTAGAGTCATGCTAGTTGAGTAGTTGTGGATTTGAGAGATACTTGTGTTAAAGTTTGTGATTCCCGTAGCATGCACGTATGGTGAAGTCGGAGCATGATTTATTTATTGATTGTCTTCCTTACGAGTGGCGGTCGGGGACGAGCGATGGTCTTTTAGTACCAATCTATCCCCCTAGGAGCATGCGCGTATGAAAGTGCGTTATATCGACTAGAGGGGGTGAATAGGCGATTTTTATGAAAGTCTTCAAAACGTGGAAGTTATGAAGACAAACAGGAGAGATATGCCTATTACTATGCAGCGGAAGGTAGACTACACTAGGCAAGCCATGGTTAAGTATTCAATAGAGTGAAAGCACAGTGACAAATAGTTGCAGTGTAATAAGGATCAGGTAGGAAGATATTATGAAGCCAAACAGATCATACATTCACGTTGTAAAGACAAAAGATAGAGCAAACATGTAATGACTTCACAATGAGTAACAGTAAGTAAAAGGAAGTGAAGATGAAACCAGTGACTCGTTGAAGACAATGATTTGTTGGACCAGTTCCAGTTGCTGTGACAACTGTACATCTGGTTGGAGAGGCTAGGTATTTAAACCTTAGGACACACAGTCCCGGACACCCAGTCCTGAACCGCAACTCAGGACACCCAGTGTAACACCCTCGATGCGACTATAGCTCCCATGTGTCGAGGCACAACTTAGAGACATAATCGCATTGAAGGCATATGTCGCAAGTGAGGTAATCTTTAAACAACCCATGTAATACATAAGGAAAAGAGATACATAGTTGGCTTACAATCGCCACTTCACACAAATACATGAATAAAACATTACATCATCCAAATACACTCAAGGTCCGACTACGGAACCAAAATAAAAGAAGAACCCCAAATGCGACAAAGGCCCCCCATCGACCCCAACTGGGCTCCACTACTGATCAACTAGAACGAAACAACACAAGGGCCAAGATCTTCATCGAGCTCCTCCTGAGCTTGGTTGCGTCATCTGCATGGTCTCATCGGCACCTGCAAGCTGGTTTTGGAAGTATCTGTGAGCCACAGGGACTCAGCAATCTCGCACCCTCGCGATCAAGACTATTTAAGCTCATAGGTAAGGTAAAGGTATGAGGTAGAGCTGCAGCAAGCGACTAGCATATATGGTGGCTAACATACGCAAAAGAGAGCGAGAAGAGAAGGCAAAGCACGATCGAGAAATCTATGATCAAGAAGTGATCCTATAGCAACCTACGCCAAGCATAACTCCAACAACCGCGTTCACTTCCCGGACTCCGCCGGAAAGAGACCATCACGGTTACACACGCGATTGATTCATTTTAATTAAGGTCAATCTTCAGGTTTTCTACAACCGTACGTTAACAAATTCCCATCTGCCCATAACTGCGAGCACGGCTTTCGAAAGTTCAAATCCCTGCAGGGTGTCCCAACTTAGCCCATCACAAGCTCTCACGGTCAATGACGGAATAGACCTCCACCCGAGACATTCCGATCAGACTCGGTATCCCGGTACAACAAGACATTTTGACAGGGTAAAACTAAACCAGCAACACCGCCCGAATGTGCCGACAAATCCCGATAGGAGCTGCACATATCTCTTTCTCAGGGCACACCGGATCGTCCAAACTTCCGGTAGGCCAGCCCAGAGTTGCCCCTGGTGGCCACCGGCGGCTGACAAGTTGGACCAACACTCAGAGGAGCACTGGCCCTGGGGGGTTAAAATAATGATGACCCTTGAGTCTGCAGAACCCAAGGGAAAGAAAAGGCTAGGTGGCAAATGGTAAAACCAATGTTGGGCATTGCTGGAAGAGCTTTACTTAAGGCGAACTGTCAAGGGGTTCCCATTATAGCCCAACCGCATAAGGAACGCAAAATCCGGGAACATAACACCGATATGACGGAAACTAGGGCGGCAAGAGTGGAACAAAACACCAGGCATAAGGCCGAGCCTTCCACCCTTTACCAAGTATATAGATGCATTAATTAAATAAGATATATTGTGATATCCCAACAAGTAAGAAATGTTCCAACAAGGAACAACATCTCCATGTTCCAACAAGCAACAAACTTCAATCTTCACCTGCAACTAACAACGCTATAAGAGGGGCTGAGCAAAGCGGTAACATAGCCAATCAACGGTTTGCTAGGACATGGTGGGTTAGAGGTTTGACATGGCAATTGGGAGGCTGACAAGCAAAAGGTAGGCATCGTAGCATTGGCATAGCAAAGAGCGAGCAAACTAGCATAGCAAAGATAGTAGTGATTTCGAGGGTATGATCATCTTGCCTGAAATCCCGCAAGGAAGAAGAACGAGTCCATGAAGAAGACAAACGGACGTAGACGAACGGGTCCTCACAAACGCGACGTTATCGGAAACAACCCAAAGAAGCACACCGGAAAGAAGCAAACAACATAGTAAACAACCATCACATAAACATGGCATGGTGCACAATCAAGTATGATGCATGTCCGGTTTAATGAGGCATGGCATTGTAAAGTGCACAAGCAACCCTACAAATTAAGTGGAGCTCAATATGCAAAGAGTTGCATATTGACGAGACACCATGTCGATTATTTAGTTCTCTCCCGTTTAAGTACTCAACCATATTAAATGTTGGTTAACATGGAAAGAGGTGGGGCATAACAAAACTATACTATCTAAACAATTTAAATGGGGCCGGATATAACAAACAACAAATCCGATAAATCCCCATATGCCTTAGTAATTTAGTGCAACAACAATTTTTAAACATTTAAATGTTATTATCATGATGCGAATAACATGCTCAAGTTTTATGCAATTTTAAGAAAAGTTGACAAGATCATTATTATGAAGCATTTGTCACCATGGCAGAAATGAAAGGGGTGCCACGCCAACGAATCCGAAAATGATGCCACGGTAACATATCGGTTCTGATAGCTCACGGAGATACCGGTGCAAAAGGTGGTGTGGCGGGAGCAGAATAACTAGAGATGGTGGGGTGATCCCGGTTACCGGGTGTCCCACGAGTTGATGATGGTGACGAGGCAAAAGAGGGGCAACGTGCACCGACAATTCGAGCACGGAGCAAGCACGAGCATCTCATACATCCCACATGCATTCGTTCACGGGCAGTCGTCTCGGGGTTATACCTTCGAAGCGTGCGAGCGGAACAGTACTCGTTCGGTGCAAAGTAGAGGAAGTAGCCATTCTCGTACGCTCTAGGGTCGGCGGTAGAGGTTCTCACGATCTCGGCGATCTTAGTGGTACATGTTCATCGTTGCACAAATTCCGTAGACGTTCATGTCATCGATGTCGTGGTACTTGGGGTCTTCGGACTTTCCGGTCCCGTCATCTCGAAGGGGTACTTGACGTTCTTAGCGATTCCGAAGACAAGGTAGAGGTACACTTGTTATAGGGGTACTTGTCGGATCCACGGCGATGGTAGAGGTACAAATGTTCTCGCGGTACTTGTCGGTCCAGTCTTGGTGTAGATGTACATCGCAAACATAGTGGTACTTGCGGACTTCGGCGCCGGTAGTCGTACACGGTTCGTAGGGGTACTTGGCGTTTTCGTGTAGCCGAACTTGAGGTGGTCTTGGCGTCGGACTTGCGGCGTTGAACAGAACCATGGCGAGGTTCAACAGCTACCCCACGTCCATGATGAAAAACGGGGCTCGGGCAGAGAGTCGAAGCAGCTAGCAGGGGCGTGTGGAGCAACAACATAACACTAGCAAAGGCCATGGCGACATGGAGCCTTGGGCGCCATCGGGGTGGAAGGATGCGGTTCCTGCTAAGCCCTCGGAGAGGCCGGCCATGGAGGCAGGAAGGTGACGACGCTGGGGATCGATGTTGGGGCTCCGGCGAACTCTGGCAATGCAGATGACGAAGGGAGCGAGCGGCGCGAGGCTCCTGCTGGGCGCTTGACGTGGCGTAGGCACGCCGGAGCCACCGGACAAGATGCGGGTCACCGGGAGATTCGGCAGGGGAGCGATGACCATGGAGGTGGGGCGCAGCATGGCGGCAGAGCGGCGGCGGCTGCGGGGCGCCGGCGGCGGGGCTCCATGGCCGCCTGAAGAGGAAGGGGGCGGCGCAGGTTGGTAGAGGAGGGCGGCTCACGTCCTCGGGGTTCCCTGCTCGCGAGCACAAGGGTGCAGGAGGATAGCTAGGGTGCGCGAGGGCATCGGTTGCAGGTGCGAGATCGAGAGGAGAGGGAGGGGATCGTCGGAGAAGGGTGGCTGCGGAAGGGAAGCGAGGAGGAGATGGGATCGGGAGAGGAGAGGGGCAGCGGTCTCCCTCGCGGCGCTGGGAGAGATCGAGAGGGAGAGGGATGGGCATCGAGGGAACGGGCTCAGGAAGGCTAGGGTTAGGAAAAGAGACTGGGCCTTAGGAAAATGGGCCAAAGCAGTGGAGGGCGCTGGTTGTCCGGCCTGGTAGAGCTGGCAGGGACGCTGGGCTCTCCACTCCCTCTCTCATCTCTTAAACTCTCCTTTTCCATTTAAAAACAAAATAGAATAGAGAAAGAAAAGAAAGAGGAGGAAAGGGTGGAATCTGGGCATGGGGATAATATTTCCGGACTCGCAAAAATGTGTATGATCCAAGAAAAATGGAGTGGCCATTTTTCAAAGTTTAAAATTCACACTCATTTGATTTGAATTCAAATGGTTCGAATAGGAAGTGAGGGTTAGGAAGGTCCAAAAATGTTTGGATTTTTGGTGGAGCTCCGGAAAATGACGAAAGAATTTATGGGCAAAGTTTGAAGACCAAGAATTGAGATAATAAAGGCATGGTATATTTGCAAGTGTGTTATGGTTAATTCCAAATAAATGGAATAATTACTATACCTCTCTAAATATCGAGAGGATATGTTGTAAAGAGAATCACCATGTGAATTCCCTCGGTTTAAATGGATCGAAGATCCATACGGTTTAATTAGTTGAGTTAAGAAAAGAAATGACATGATGGCATGATGACATGATGCAATGCACACGATGCAAAGATGAATGCAACAGACGAAACAAAACACACAACGAAACCCAGAAACCCTGGAAGGCATCTGAAGCTCCGGTCTTGGGGCGTTACAACACTCCAGCACTACGAGAGGATCTCGTCCCGAGATCTAGGATGGCACCGGAGGGAAAAATGGAAGAGAAAGAGAAGAGGTAAAATTAAGTTGCATCTTTGACAAACGAGTGAAACCACGAACCTTGAGAAGTTGAACAAAATGAAAGAAAGAATGTAATGGAGATGAACGAAGTTGAGAACACTCCGTTAGAAAAGAGGAACAAGGAAGAACAACTTCGGGCAGCACTTCGATTGAAAAGTGATACAAGACTTGATAAAATGGAAGAACTTGAGCAGCGGGCACGACACTCCGGTTAAATGGACAATCATGAAAGGAACATGATCTTGACAAAACAAGAAGATGGTTGAAGAGAACAACAACACAATGCCTCCAGAACGAAAGAATAGAAGTAGTATCGACGGAACAAAATAACGGAGAAGAAAACAACATCTTCCACCTGAAAAGCATCTTAAAGAGAAGGGTCACGCGGAGTTGTTGGAAAACCAACAACGAAAAGAACAAGGTTGTAGTGGGCTTATGGAGAACATCTCAAAACTATGAGGTGAAATTCTGCCACCAACAGAAACGATATATTAGATTGATAACAACAAGGAGACGAGAAACTTATTCACTGGGAGGATAAATGAAGAAATTGGATCCTTTATAAGCACCATAGATAGCAACAATCCTTAGGGAAGGCTTTAGGTGAAATATAACCCAAGATACTCCAAAGAAGAGATTGATGGATTTAAAATACCTCATTCTTAACAACATGTGGAACATGAAACATGAACTCAAATTATCAAGAATGACATAATACCACCTCTAATGATACGAAAGAAAGAATTGCACTCCGGATAGCAAGATGAAGAAAACTTGAGCTTCTTAGAAAAGAAAGGCGATGAACACTTCGAGAATGAATTAAATCATATATGAACCATCATGTAGAACTTCCGTGAAGAACTCCGGTAAACAAAAGAATGCTCAAACGGAAGGCAAGAGAAGATGGAAACACAAGGTGAAGACTTGCAATGATTAGATGGACCTTCGAGATGATATATTTGAGAGAGCTTGGAACTCCGGAAAAGAAAAGATGAAACAATAGAAACCGAGAATTTGGTGAACCTCCAGAATAAGGAATTAATCACTTGAATGAACAAGAATAAGAATTATGTTATGCTTATCCTTCAACAATTTAATTGCTGACAAGCAACGGATTTGGCATACTACTTATTCTCGTAGAAAGGATTAAGAGAGATATAGCGCAAACTTGAGAAAGTCTTCAACGAACCACCGGTAGGATCGAAACAACGAATGAATTGGTATGATAAAGAAGGAAGAGAAATCTTAAACGGACCACCGTAAGGATTGAAAAAGAACGAATAAAAGATAACGAATCACCAAGAAGAATTATCAAATGGACAAAGATGCTTGAGAGAATTTAGATACAAGTGAATATAATAGATCATGGACCGATTAGAGATCACTTGAACGCTGCACCGGTAAGATCGGAGACTGATAACTGAAAGCTGAGAATGAATAAACCTGACTTGATTGACTCCGGATAACAAACTGAGAAGACTCTTAAATTGCTCCGGAAGGTTGAAAAGAATTCTCACGATCAAAACAATTACGAGAGGATGGCAACAAGCTAGAATCACGAATCTTGAAGAGAATAGAGCAAGATTAAAGAGAAACTCTTCTTCGGTCTTCAAACGTTGAGAAAGACGATGAGAAAACCACCAAGACTTATTGAGGCACCGGAATAAAGAAGAATATAAAAGTTGAAACAACAATGAAATGAATTTGAAAGATCTTGGAAAAGGACATTTGACTGATGATAATTCATTCTTACGTCAAACTTTAGAAGATTTGAGAATAACTCAGGGAGAATAAGAAGAGTCAGGTAAGATCCTGGGAAAAGACCTGTGCGTTAGGGCCCACTGAAAAGATACACCATAGAACGATTTAAAAGATAGATTGCACCGGTTGAATTAAATGACTTGAATGAGATAACAACCTCGAAATAGGTTCAACTGATCTTGAATGAAAAGACGAGCCTTCTGAGATATCTTGAGCACTCCGGAACAATAGAATAGCGAGCGGTGAAAGATTATGAGGTGCACCGGCATGAGAAGGTATTTGAAACGATGAAAAAAAGGCTATGATCAACACCAAAGCTTGATTTGAATCCACCGGAGAAGAAAACGAGTGAAGAGTGACGAACTTGAAGCTCCGTTAGAATCTTCATGAGAATCACCCGATAAGAGCATTGACGGAAAAGAATGGAGAGATTTCCCATCAATAAAAGGATACTTGTATAAGAAATCTGAATCGTTGAAGAAAAAGGGTGGGGGGGGGGGGAAAACAAAAGCAACTTGGAGACGGATGAAACAAACACCGTTGAGAAGAACTGATAATTGATCTTGCGGAAGTTGAAATGGTCGGATCCACTAGAAGAGAAGCACACCGGTTAAAAAGGATTGACATGACAAACTCGATGATCGAGAAGGATTAGTATTGACATAGGAATATGAGACCACCGCTTAGGGAAGGCATGGAATCAACATTTGACTTCGAAGCAACTCGAATACCACAACTCAAAACAAAACAAAGGATTGGCTTGCAGAATAATCTGGAACAAACATATGATAGAGATTTCGTCCGAAGTTTTCGTGGTGGGGCCTACACGGGCTCGATCGTACAGCACCATCATGTACAAGGCAGTGCACATGACATACGAAGCGTCCCCGAGTCGGCATAGCCAAGGACTCTTTAAGACACAACGAGACCACTGTAAAACCGACCGTGAATAGGCGGACCACTAGACGTCGAACCCCAATTTCATATCATACATCTGTCGAAAAGATATCATAAGAGCTACTTGAATTCCCACTTATAAACTCCCGAACCTTTCCGGTTATGCAATCAGGTGTTGGGGATACAGGGGAAGCATAATATCTCACCCAAATCTAGCAAATCCTACATCCAGCTGTATCCATCCTTCAACACATAACCAAGAAACCTTCGGAAATCATCTACCTCAACCTTCGAAAAGCATCCGTTATACAAGTTATGGCAATACTCCTGAACTCCCGCCCCAGTACTTGGTGGCGTCGAGGTTATCTCACCAACGAACTGCATAAAAGAGATTTTTGATGTCGGTGTACTAAACTCAGGTATTCCAGAATTGCAACGATAAAATTATGACGACAACACCTCAGAGCTCAACTCCCCGGGACACTTCCACTAAACCCCTGACAGGAGGCACCAAGACAATGTTCTCATCATAAAACCATCGGAACGATTCCAAGATACTCGCATGATCCTAAAAAAAATTTAGTGAAATTTGAGAAGAGAAGAGTCAAAACTCTACGTCAGGATGCCTTACCAGAGCGATGAGGAGACTGGGAAGTAAAAGAATTCCTAAACTCTCCGATATAAAATTCCTAAATGACTCGAAACATTTTTTCTAGACACAACTCGGCTGCTAAAAACGATCAAGCAATGGGGCTCCTAAGGTCAGGGAAGGCTCTGATACCAACTTGTAACACCCTCGATGCGACTATAGCTCCCACGTGTCGAGGCACGACTTAGAGACATAATCGCATTGAAGGCATATGCCGCAAGTGAGGTAATCTTTACACAACCCATGTAATACATAAGGGAAAGAGATACATAGTTGGCTTACAATCGCCACTTCACACAAATACATGAATAAAACATTACATCATCCAAATACACTCAAGGTCCGACTACGGAACCAAAATAAAAGAAGAACCCCGAATGTGACAAAGGCCCCCGATCGACCCCAACTGGGCTCCACTACTGATCAACTAGAACGAAACAACACAAGGGCCAAGATCTTCATCGAGCTCCTCCTGAGCTTGGTTGCGTCATCTGCATGGTCTCATCGGCACCTGCAAGCTGGTTTTGGAAGTATCTGTGAGCCACAGGGACTCAGCAATCTCGCACCCTCGCGATCAAGACTATTTAAGCTCATAGGTAAGGTAAAGGTATGAGGTAGAGCTGCAGCAAGCGACTAGCATATATGGTGGCTAACATATGCAAAAGAGAGCGAGAAGAGAAGGCAAAGCACGATCGAGAAATCTATGATCAAGAAGTGATCCTATAGCAACCTACGCCAAGCATAACTCCAACAACCGTGTTCACTTCCCGGACTACGCCGGAAAGAGACCATCACGGTTACACATGCGATTGATTCATTTTAATTAAGGTCAATCTTCAGGTTACATCTGCCCATAACCGCGGGCACGGCTTTCGAAAGTTCAAATCCCTGCAGGGTGTCCCAACTTAGCCCATCACAAGCTCTCACGGTCAATGAAGGAATAGACCTCCACCCGAGACATTCCGATCAGACTCGGTATCCCGGTACAACAAGACATTTTGACAGGGTAAAACTAAACCACCAACACCGCCCGAATGTGCCGACAAATCCCGATAGGAGCTGCACATATCTCTTTCTCAGGGCACACCGGATCGTCCAAACTTCCGGTAGGCCAGCCAAGAGTTGCCCCTGGTGGCCACCGGCGGCTGACAAGTTGGACCAACACTCAGAGGAGCACTGGCCCGGGGGGGTTAAAATAATGATGACCCTTGAGTCTGCAGAACCCAAGGTAAAGAAAAGGCTAGGTGGCAAATGGTAAAACCAATGTTGGGCGTTGCTGGAAGAGCTTTACTTAAGGCGAACTGTCAAGGGGTTCCCATTATAGCCCAACCGTGTAAGGAACACAAAATCCGGGAACATAACACCGATATGACGGAAACTAGGGCGGCAAGAGTGGAACAAAACACCAGGCATAAGGCCGAGCCTTTCACCCTTTACCAAGTATATAGATGCATTAATTAAATAAGATATATTGTGATATCCCAACAAGTAAGAAATGTTCCAACAAGGAATAACATCTCCATGTTCCAACAAGGAACAAACTTCAATCTTCACCTGCAACTAACAACGCTATAAGAGGGGCTGAGCAAAGCGGTAACATAGCCAATCAACGGTTTGCTAGGACATGGTGGGTTAGAGGTTTGACATGGCAATTGGGAGGATGACAAGCAAAAGGTAGGAATCGTAGCATTGGCATAGCAAAGAGCGAGCAAACTAGCATAGGAAAGATAGTAGTGATTTCGAGGGTATGATCATCTTGCCTGAAATCCCGCAAGGAAGAAGAATGAGTCCATGAAGAAGACAAACGGACGTAGACGAATGGGTCCTCACAAACCCGACGTTATGGGAAACAACCCGAAGAAGCACACCGGAAAGAAGCAAACAACATAGTAAACAACCATCACATAAACATGGCATGATGCACAATCAAGTATGATGCATGTCCGATTTAATGAGGCATGGCATGGTAAAGTGCACAAGCAACCCTACAAATTAAGTGGAGCTCAATATGCAACGAGTTGCATATTGACGAGACACCACGTCGATTATTTAGTTCTCTCCCGTTTAAGTACTCAACCATATTAAATGTTGGTTAACATGGCAAGAGGTGGGGCATAACAAAACTATACTATCTAAACAATTTAAATGGGGCCGGATATAACAAACAACAAATCCGATAAATCCCCATATGCCTTAGTAATTTAGTGCAACAACAATTTTTAAACATTTAAATGTTATTATCATGATGCGAATAACATGCTCAAGTTTTATGCAATTTTAAGAAAAGTTGACAAGATCATTATTATGAAGCATTTGTCACCATGGTGGAAACGAAAGGGGTGCCACGCCAACGAATCCGAAAATGATGCCACGGTAACATATCGGTTCCGGTAGCTCACGGAGATACCGGTGCAAAAGGTGTTGTGGCGGGAGCAGAATAACTGGAGATGGTGGGGTGATCCCGGTTACCGGGTGTCCCACGAGTTGATGATGGTGACAAGGCAAAAGAGGGGCAACGTGCACCGACAATTCGAGCACGGAGCAAGCACGAGCATCTCATACATCACACATGCATTCGTTCACGGGCAGTTGTCTCAGGGTTATACCTTCGAAGCGTGTGAGCGGAACAGTACTCGTTCGGGTCAAAGTAGAGGAAGTAGCCATTCTCGTACTCTCTAGGGTCGGCGGTAGAGGTTCTCGCGATCTCGGCGATGGTAGTGGTACATGTTCATCGTTGCACAAATTCCATAGACGTTCATGTCATCGATGTCGTGGTACTTGGGGTCTTCGGACTTTCCGGTCCCGTCATCTCGAAGGGGTACTTGACGTTCTTAGCGATTCCGAAGACGAGGTAGAGGTACACTTGTTGTAGGGGTACTTGTCGGATCCACGGCGACGGTAGAGGTACAAATGTTCTCGCGGTACTTGTCGGTCCAGTCTTGGTGTAAATGTACATCGCAAACGTAGTGGTACTCGCGGACTTCGGCGCCAGTAGTCGTACACGGTTCATAGGGGTACTTGGCGTTTTTGTGTAGCCGAACTTGAGGTGGTCTTGGCGTCGGACTTGCGGTGTTGAACAGAACCATGGCAAGGTTCAACAGCTACCCCACGTCCATGACGAAAAACGGAGCTCGGGCAGAGAGTCGAAGCAGCTAGCAGGGGCGTGTGGAGCAACAACATAACACTAGCAAAGGCCATGGCGACATGGAGCCTTGGGCGCCATCGGGATGGAAGGATGTGGTTCCTGCTAAGCTCTCGGAGAGGCCGGCCATGGAGGCAGGAAGGTGACGACGCTGGGGATTGATGTTGGGGCTCCGGCGAACTCCGGCAATGCAGATGACGAAGGGAGCGAGCGGCGCGAGGCTCCTGCTGGGCGCTCGAGGTGGCGTAGGCACGCCGGAGCCACCGGACAAGATGCGGGTCATCGGGAGGTTCGGCAGGGGCGCGATGACAATGGAGGTGGGGCGCAGCATGGCGGCAGAGCGGCGGCGGCTGCGGGGCGCCGGCGGCGGGGCTCCATGGCCGCCTGAAGAGGAAGGGGGCGGCGTAGGTTGGTAGAGGAGGGCGGCTCACGTCCTCGGGGTTCCTTGCTCGCGAGCACAAGGGTGCAGGAGGATAGCTAGGGTGCGCGAGGGCATCAGTTGTAGGTGCGAGATCGAGAGGAGAGGGAGTGGATCGTGGGAGAAGGGTGGCTGCGGAAGGGAAGCGAGGAGGAGATGGGATCGGGAGAGGAGAGGGGCAGCGGTCTCCCTGGCGGCGCTGGGAGAGATCGAGAGGGAGAGGGATGGGCATCGAGGGAACGGGCTCAGGAAGGCTAGGGTTAGGAAAAGAGACTGGGCCTTAGGAAAATGGGCCGAAGCAGTGGAGGGCGCTGGTTGTCCGGCCTGGTAGAGCTGGCAGGGACGCTGGGCTCTCCACTCCCTGTCTCATCTCTTAAACTCTCCTTTTCCATTTAAAAACAAAATAGAATAGAGAAAGAAAAGAAAGAGGAGGAAAGGGTGGAATCTGGGCATGGGGATAATATTTCCGGACTCGCAAAAATGTGTATGATCCAAGAAAAATGGAGTGGCCATTTTTCAAAGTTTAAAATTCACACTCATTTGATTTGAATTCAAATGGTTCGAATAGGAAGTGAGGGTTAGGAAGGTCTGAAAATGTTCGGATTTTTGGTGCAGCTCCGAAAAATGACGAAAGAATTTATGGGCAAAGTTTGAAGACCAAGAATTGAGATAATAAAGGCATGGGATATTTGCAAGTGTGTTATGGTTAATTCCAAATAAATGGAATAATTACTATAGCTCTCTAAATATCGAGAGGATATGTTGTAAAGAGAATCACCATGTGAATTCCCTCGGTTTAAATGGATCGAAGATCCATACGGTTTAATTAGTTGAGTTAAGAAAAGAAATGACATGATGGCATGATGACATGATGCAATGCACACGATGCAAAGATGAATGCAACAGACGAAACAAAACACACAATGAAACCCGGAAACCCTGGAAGGCATCTGAAGCTCCGGTCTTGGGGCGTTACACCCAGTCCTCACCGTATTCTCCTTGAGCTAAGGTCACACAGACCTCGCCCAATCACGCTGGTAAGTCTTCAAGGTAGACTCCCAAACCTTCAAAGACTTCGTTCACCGGCAATCCACAATGTCTCTTGGATGCTCAGAACGCGACGCCTAACCGCCTGGAGGATGCACAGTCCTCAAGTGTAATAAGTCTTTAGATCACTCAGACAAGAAGACTTAAGTGATGCCCAATTCTCTCTGGCTCTGGGTAGTTAGGGCTTTATCCTCGCAAGGAATTCTCTCTCTCTCAAAGGCTTCGAGGTGCGTTGCTCTCAAACGACAAAAGCCGTGCACTAAATCGGAGAAGCCAACCGTTTATGGTTGTAGGGGGTGGGCTATTTATAGCCACTAGGCAACCCGACCTGATTTGTCCGAAATGACCCTGGGTCACTAAGGAACTGACATGTGTTCCAATGGTCAGATTTCAAACCCACACGGCAACTTTACTTGGGCTACAAGCAAAGCTGACTTGTCCGACTCTGGACAAGATTTGCTCTCATAGTCTTCACTCGAAGACATAGGTTTTTGTTTATGTTTAGGCATCACTTCAGTCATTCTGACTGGTTCTCTTGGACCCCACTTAACAGTACGGTGGTTCCTATGACTCAACACAAATGAAATAGAACTACGAGAGATCTAAGTCTTCGAGCTCCATAGGCTTCACGTGGTGTCTTCTCTTGTCATAGTCTTCAATGTGAATATCTTCATATACCACCTTTGACATCAATGTCTTCATACATTTTTAGGGGTCATCTCTGGTAGTAAAACCGAATCAATGAGGGACTTCTACCTGTGTTATCCTGCAATTCTCACAAACACATTAGTCCCTCAACTAGGTTTGTCGTCAATACTCCAAAACCAACTAGGGGTGGCACTAGATGCACTTACAATCTCCCCCTTTTTGGTGATTGATGACAAACTAGTTGAAGTTTTCAACGGGGAATATAATATGTGAAATTGTAAAGGATAAGGAATTGTCTTCATAAGTTGCAAGGGCTCCCCCTGAAGATGTGCATATAAGTAATTTGCTCTTGGAATGCAAATGCACATGGCAGGTTGTACTTGTGGAGATCCACTTCAACTTATGATGACAATCCACTATGCATATAAAAGTATACGAAGATAATGTCATGCATAATGGAAAATGGACGTCTGCAGAATGATCTAAGTGCGGAATTTATCGTTGCACAAGCGGAATTTATCTTCGCAAAGCAAGGTGGAAAACAAGTAGCAGACGACCATCAAGTTTTAGTGTTACAACTCAAAGAACCAAATGAAGCAAAACGAGAGTTGTAAGCACGAAGCAAAAGATAGAAAAATATAAAGCACCCGCCCATATGGACCCGCTTGAAGACTATCAACCTCATATGCTTCTCCCCCTTTTGTCAGTAAGGACCAAAAAGGTTTGAAGACATAGAGTTTCTACTCGTTCCCATGAGCAGCAGGGTCGTTGGTGGTGTTTGGCGGTGCTGAAGAGGGTGGTGGTGAAGTAGCATCGTCTTCATCCTCAATGACTCTGGCAGTCACTATGGCAGTAGAGGAAGAGAATTCAAAGTCTTCAAGTGATGGTGTTCCTCGCAGCACAGCCCTTCTAGGAGGTGTGGAGTCAAACTTGAATCGCTCAGTGAAGCCATCCTCTTGAAGATCAGCTTCAGAACACATCATCGTTAGCCCTTTCCATGTACGGTGACAGGTTTCATGGGTAACGAAAGCATTCTTGGTGGCAAGATTTCGAATGCGATTAACATCCACCAAGAGGCTTTTCATCTGACGCTTCAGCCAGTCATGATGCCTATCCTGTTTTTGATGAAGGGCCACAAGAAGCTCTCGGTCATTGAGGACACGAGTGCGCTTCTTGGGTCTTGGAGCAGTTGTGCTGTTAGTGGCTTCAGTGGAAGCAGGGCGTGGTGCACGTGTAGTGCCAGCCAACGGATACACCCGAGAGACTGCTTCAGTACCTTCAATGTTTTGAGTGAAGGTCTGGTGTTCTGCATTCTGAAGACTTAGAGGTTGCTTGGCAGGTTCAGGATAGATGGCTTCAGTAGAGGTATCCACATCTGGCAAGAAGATATGATGGTTGCGGGCAGAGGGCTGATACAAGATAGCAGAGTGAAGTTTGATCAGCCGCATTACCCAAGGGGCGTAGAACTTCAAACCAAACAAATCAGAGCCTGATGCAGCAAGTTGGCGTATGAAGAAGTCCTGTGCATTGAAGCATTTGCCATGAAGGATATAGAATATCATAGTCTTCATTGCACCCTCAATCTTGACATTTGGAGAGTGTCCTTTAATGGGCCAGAGAGTCCGCCTGATGATGTGATAGATGGTTCTTGGCAGATACTCAAGGTCTTCAACGAAGAACTCTATGGGATAAGCAGCATCTTGGGGCAATGGCTTCATCATGCTGAGCATCTGACTCATATTAGGTTCAGGCCTCTAAAAGATGCTTTTAATAGCTTCAGTACACAACTGACAGCCTTGCTCAAAGAGATCGCCAGGAGTGGGCAAATGAATGATCTCAATGATGTCAAATGCATTGGCTTCGTGATGAACATTGCCAGTCATCCACTCCAGGACCCAAGTCTTCGGATCTCTGTTGTACCCTTTGATGTGAAGTGTGGCATAGAATTGTAGCAGCAGCTCTTCATTCCAATGCTCTTCATCAGTAACAAACTGCAGCAGACGCACTTGCTTGAAGCAATCCAACGCTTCTTCGAGACAGGGCAGACCAGCTATAGCTTCAACGTCAAGGCGCTTGTGTGGGAAGATGCGACCTTGGTTGTAAAGAATGCAAGAGTAATAGCTTCGCTGAGGATAGCTCCAGAACCGATCAGATGATATCCTTTCCCTTGAGTAGGGGTTCCTAGAGCTATTGAAGAACATGTTGTCTGCCCTGAAGCCATTGATGTTGAAGGAGCCAGGTGCTGATGCAGGACCTGGGAACCTTGGCAGTCTTGGGATTGGCTTCTGGACCTGAGGCCTGTGCTCATGATAGTTGAATTAGGGACCGGCAGCAGACTCAGGAACAGAAGTGTCAGGATCAGTGGCTTCACTGTCTTCTGAAGCTTTTGCTGGGGAGGGCTCCACATTAGCTTCATTGTTGGTTGTGGCAGCCTCAAGATTTTCATCCTCCACTTGACGAGCTGGAGGGTCGGACACAAGCACGTTCTCCATAAGAACTGCTTCTTGGTGAGACGGGGAAACTTGGGGTACTTCATCGTCTTCGGCTGATGCAGCCGGAATGTCTTCAGCAGAGACTTGAGGCCTTGGACCTTTGCGAAGCCTGTGGAACGCGGGCGACGCCTGTGGAGATTGAGTGGGCTGGGCCTCATTGTCTTCTTCCTCTTGTGGGCGATCCGCCCATGAGGCATCCTGGGCAATTGGCTTCAGTGGACGACCAATGCTGATGAGTTTGCTGTTTTCAAACTGAGGAAGGACTGCATCATCTTCTACATTGTCATGATGACCAATGTCTTCAGCAGCGATGGGATCAGCTGCTGGAATATCTTCAGCTTCAGGAGCCTCTATGGAAGCAGGCTCATGAACTGTCAGTTGACGTTCTGCGTCAGGATGAATCATGGAAATGGGTTCAACTATCAAGGGCTCTGTGGGAGCGGCCCGAGCTTTCTTGGTCTTTCTCTTTTTCTTGGTGGGGGCAGTAGGAGAGGCTTCAGAGTGTTTCCTCTTCCTAACTTCAGCTTCAGCAGTTCTTATCTTCTTGAGCTTTGAAGCTGTTGACCGTCTCTTTGGCTTCGAGCCAGTCATTCTTGTTGGGAAGACAATCGGAACTGCTTCTTGGCTTGGTGCATCAGGTTCAGCCATAGTAGGCTTCTTCATCTTCTTTGCAGCCATCCTGGGGTCGATGCCAGGATGCCCAAGTGCCTTGCGCTTCTCAGCCTCATTATAGGCTTGCACACATCTGTCAGCCAAAGTCTTCATGCGCTCACGTGAACCCTGAGCTTCTGCACGCTTCTTCACAAAGGCTTCCTTGAGCTCGTGCATCATTGTCTTGAAGTTCTTCACTTCTTGCACGCTGAGCTTGGCCATATGCTTCTTGAACTGAGCCTTTTCATAGTCAATCTTCTGCTTCAGCTCAACAATGCGCTGGGCAATAGCAAGTTCTGAAGCAATGGCGCCTTGGAAGGCGACACTGAGGCCAATGGGTAGCTGCAGATCATCAAAGCTGATGTTTGGCGTGTCAAACCACACGTCAATGAAGTTGTGGATGATGGTGACGTCAAAGAGCGGCAGATCATTGAAGATTTCTGCTTCTTCTTTGCTCTTGATGAGTTGCTCAAGAGCGTCATCTGCTAGGTCTTCATCACTTGACAGGTCAATGTCATCATTGCGCAGAATGGCAGCAGCTGTGAGCTCTTGGCCGCTGTGTGGCAGAGGCACCTTGGCCTTCTGGGGCTTTGAGATGCGGGATATGTCTTCAGACTGCACACTGTCTTCAGGAGGTGCAGTTGCAAGTGGCTTCGCCCTTGAGATTTTCGGTGAAGAGGCAGGCTTTGAAGCTTTAGGCTTCTTCATCTTCTTTGGCTTCAGCACTGCAGGAGCTTCTTCTGATTCAGAGTCAGTTGGAGGCTCATTCACTGCAGTCCCTTGAACCAAGATGCGGGTAATGAGGCCTTCTAGGTTGGCATAAGGACCGATGACATTGGGTTCTGCCTCGCGTGTGCCATCTGCCCTTGGTGCGGAGGGACCAGGGTTGAAGTCTAACCCAAATTTCTTCTTGTTCTGCTTCGCTGAGTTTTGGGCAAACTGAAAGTTGCGCTTGAACAGATTGTCGTCACGACACCAGAGTAGTGACGACGGATGTGCATCATCAGGCTGTGGCCCACGAACCATGCATGGATAGAAGCTTTGGGCAATAGCTTCATCTCTGGACCTGGGTAGAAGATTCTTGTATAGGATGTCTCCCCACGGTCTTTTGATGGCACTTTTCTCAGCATACTCTTGGGTTGCGAAGCGGTATTTGAACCATTGTTCTGCCCAATAGCGTCGAATCCATTGGATTCGGGTCTTGCGCTGACTATAATCCTCTTCAGGATCTGTCTTATACATTTCTGCGAGTTCATCAGGCAGATCTCTGGATGTTCCGCCACGACGTTGTCTGCCCCCCTTCCTTGCTGCTTTCTCTGAAGCCATAAACTTTAACTTGAAAGGCTTCAAGACGTTCAAAGGCTTCAAAGGCTTTCTCTTGCTGGACCAACAGGAACTGGCTTCAGGAGAATTTATGTGATACTGTAAGAACTCTGCAAATGAATGCAGACTATGAGAACCAAAGGATTCTCCCACGGACATGTACCTGTGATAGCATTAAGGTGCGAGGGAAGGGGAAGAGGTCATATGCATTCTCAAAAGATTTTGAAGATAAATCAGTTTAGAAGACATTGACCTCATCGTGCGAAGACATTCACTCATAGATAAGAAGTTGGTTCCAGATTTGTACGAACCCACAGATCAGTACAAGTGAGGAATCTAACTACTTTGTGAAGCACAAGTGAATATACTAGGCATGTTATGAGATGCAGTATGAGGGAGATCTAACTTGTGTGAACAGAAACTTCTTATGGTAGAAAGTGATAAATCCATAGGATCAACAGTGCCGTAAAAGGGAGTTTTATTTACCACACCAAGAACTGCTAGACGGAGTGGGAGATGAGGCCGAGCAGTTCAATCTTCCATGCCCTAACTTGGCGACGGAGGACACCTACGGTGACGGTGGAGAGGACGATGTCCGCGATCGGCGTGAAGACGGCGTCGGAGAGGTTGCGGCAGCGAAGCCCTTCGTCGCCGGCGTCGTCGAGGGCTAGCGGTGGCGCTAGGGTTCGTGCGAGGGTGGAAGAAGGGATAATGACCGCTGTAAGTGTGTATTTATAGGTACAGGGGCGGCACTGCGCTATTACACAGGTGCCCCTGGCGATTCGCATCTGAGTGACACGTGGCCATCATGCGGAATTTTGGGGTTTGTTCCATGTCCAACGCACGCCTGGATTGTCGGGTGGTCGTTCCTACTTCTCCGGATTTCATGTGGATGAATGAGCATTGAAAACGGACTTAAAGGTTGTCTCTGTGTCTTCTGCTGACAAGGGCGCAGAGAAGACATTCGACAGTTTCAATAGAATGCATATGACTTGGAGAGATAGAATTTGAGATAGAAAGCATAGAGAGGTTAGGGTCCGATCACATTCACTTAGTTCAAAAGATTCTAACAAGAAGACATAGCTATAAGTGAATGCTGTAGAGGACAGAACACTAGTATATATATATATATATAATCAACATAGTGAAGATAATCATGAAGACATGTTGAGATTGAAGCCAAACCAAATGTGAAGACATTGCAAGGTAACGCCATGAGTGAAACACTTCAAAATAGAACGTTTGGTGGTGGCGTTACCCACCGTATAGGAAGTATTAGACCCAGACACGGCGCACAATTATCGTGGTGCTCCGAAGTCAAATTCCACATTAATGTATTCACACTTAGAATGTATGTCTTCATTGATTGAAGATATACGTTACTTCGTGTGTTGCACATCTAAGTCATCAATATGCATAAGTGTTAGGATGTGTGCCTGATCACAGGACATTTGAGGATTCCAAGATATTTAGCTCACACCGTAACTTGCAAAATCTCTTCTCATCCAAGGGCTTGGTGAAGATATCTGCCAATTGATCTTCAGTGTTGACGTGTATGATATCAATATCTTCCTCCACAACATGATCTCTGAGAAAGTGATGATGAATTTCTATGTGCGTTGTCTTCGAGTGCTGAACTGGGTTGTTGGCAATCTTGATGGCGCTTTCGTTGTCGTAGTAAAGTGTCACTTGCTTCAGTTGAATGCCATAGTCCTTGAGAGTTTGCTTCATCCACAGAAGCTGAGCGCAGCAAGATCCAGCAGCAATGTATTCAGATTCAGCAGTGGAGAGGGATACACAGTTCTGCTTCTTTGAAGACCAACATACAAGTGATCGTCCCAGAAAGTGGCATGTGCCTGATGTAGACTTCCGATCAACCTTGTCACCAACATAAACAGCATCCGAGAATCCAACCAGATCAAACTCTGAGCCCTTTGGATACCATAATCCGAGAGTTGGGGTGTGAGCCAAATATCGAAGAATTTGCTTCACAGCTAAGTGATGCGATTCCTTTGGTGCCGCTTGAAATCGAGCACACATGCAAACACTAAGCATAATATCTGGCCTAGATGCACATAAATAAAGCAAAGAACCAATCATGGAGCGGTATACCTTTTGATCGAACTCTTTACCATTGTCGTCGGGACCCAGATGATGTTTGGCTGGCATCGGTGTTGTGAAGCCTTTGCAGTCTTGCATACCAAACTTCTTCAGGCACTCTTTGAGATACTTCTCTTGAGATATGAAGATGCCGTTACGTTGTTGTCATATTTGAAGACCGAGGAAGAACTTCAGTTCCCCCATCATAGACATCTGATATTGCTCTTGCATCATATAGCCAAACTCTTCACTGTACTTCTGATTGGTGCAGCCGAAGATAATGTCATCCACATAAATTTGGCACACAAACAGTTCACCATCATATGTCTTCGTGAAGAGAGTGGGATCTAGGGAACCAGGTATGAAGCCTTTGCTCTTCAGGAAATATTTGAGTGTGTCATACCAGGCCCGAGGGGCTTGTTTGAGGCCTTACAGTGCCTTGTTGAGCTTGTATACCATGTCAGGATGTTTTGGATCTTCAAACCCAGGCGGTTGTGCAACATACACTTCTTCTTCAATCTTGCCATTGAGAAAGGCACTCTTCACATCCATTTGATATAGAAGTATGTTATGATGATTTGCATAGGCCAGCAGTATACGTAAGGCTTCAAGTCTGGCCACAGGAGCAAATGTTTCATCGAAATCAATGCCTTCCACTTGAGTATATCCTTGAGCAACGAGACGAGCTTTGTTTCTGACAATTTGACCATGCTCATCTTGCTTGTTGTGGTATATCCATTTGGTGCCTATTATATTGTGCTTCCGTGGATCAGGACGCTTAACCAGTTCCCATACATTGTTCAGCTCAAACTGTTGAAGCTCTTCTTGCATAGCTTGAATCCATTCAGGTTCCATGAAGGCTTCTTCAACTTTCTTGGGTTCTGTAATTGAGACGAATGCGAAGTGCCCACAGAAATTTGCCAGCTGAGTTGCCCTTGAACGAGTGAGTGGACCAGGTGCATTGATGCTGTCAATTATTCTCTCAATCTGCACTTCATTGGCAACACGAGGATGTACAGGACGAAGACTTTGCTCTTGCTGATCTGTGTTGTTGTTGAGAGGAATGTCTTCAGGCTGAGCATTGTCTTCATGTGGATCAGGTGCTGAGATGATAAGTTCTTCTTCAGGATGAGCTTCAGAAGGTATAATCTCTCCAGTTCCCATTAGCTTGATTGATTCACTAGATGGAACTTCATCTAGCACATTTGGCAGTTGCTCTCTTTGTGAACCATTGGTCTCATCGAACCGCACATCCACTGTTTCAACCACTTTGTAATGAAAGAGATTGAAGACTCTGTAGGAGTGCGAATCCTTTCCATATCCAAGCATAAAACCCTCATGTGCTTTTGGTGCAAACTTTGAGGTGTGGTGTGGGTCCTTGATCCAGCACCTTGCGCCAAATACTCTGAAGTAACTGACATTTGGCTTCCTGCCTGTTAGGAGTTCATAAGATGTCTTGTTCAGAAGCTTGTGAAGATAAACACGATTGATTGTATGGCATGCAGTGTCAATGGCTTCAGGCCAGAATTTTCTTAGAGTCTTGTATTCATCTAGCATCGTTCTGGCCATCTCAATGAGTGTTCTATTATTGCGTTCGACGACGCCATTCTACTGTGGTGTGTACGGGGCTGAGAATTCATGTGTGATTCCCAAGGTATCAAGATATGTATCAAGTCCAGTGTTCTTGAATTCAGTGCCATTGTCACTTCTGATGTGCTTTATCTTGGCGCCATAGTTGTTCATTGCTCGATTGGTGAAGTGTCTGAAGACATCCTGCACTTCAGTCTTGTAAAGGATTATATGCACCCATGTATATCTAGAGTAATCATCAACAATGACAAAGCCATATAGGCAAGCAGTAGTGATAAAAGTTGAGTAGTGAGTGGGACCAAAAAGATCCATGTGAAGCAGTTCGAAGGGTCGAGTAGTGGTCATGATTGTCTTCGAGGGATGTTTGGCCCTCGTCATCTTCCCTGCTTCACAGGCACCGCATAAGTGATCTTTCTTGAACTTGACGCCTTCGATGCCTATGACATGCTTCTTCTTCGCAAGGGTGTGGAGGTTCCTCATGCCAGCATGCCCAAGCCTCCAATGCCAAAGCCAGCATTCTGAAGCTTTTGCCAGAAGACATACTGCAAGCTGTGGCCCTGCTAAGAAATCTACTACGTACAAATCATCTTTCCGATACCCTTCAAACACTAGAGACTTGTCAGATTCCATTAGTACCAGGCAACGATATTTTCCAAATATTACGATCATGTTCAAATCGCAAAGCATTGAGACAGACATTAAGTTGAAGCCAAGGGATTCAACAAGCATGACTTTATCCATGTGTTGATCCCTTGAGATTGCAACTCTACCTAGACCCAATACCTTACTTTTACCAGTGTCAGCAAATGTGATGTGACTCTTGTCGGATGGACGTACGGTTGAGTCCATAAGAAGGCTTCTTTTACCAGTCATGTGATTTGTACACCCACTGTCAATAATCCATTCTGAAGACGCTGGTGTCGTACCCTACAGTGCAGTTAGGGGGATAGGCTTCACGAAGAGAATTATGAAGCAAAAACATTTGACGAACCAGTGGGTTATGAAAACTTAGATCTAGATTAGGACTAATAGGGAGAGTAGCATGTGATTCAGGAACGAAGTACATAGTAATGCCATTCGGGCATTTGATCTTGCGCCCTACAAGATGTTTAAGGTCCCCAGCAATAGCGTCAGAAGATTTTGGTTTTCTGCTGGAGACCTTTCCCTGCAAAAGAGAGTTAAGCTTTCTTAGCCACCCACATCTTCAAGGGTGGCTTAGAAGCAATAAGTCTAAGTGCAACATCTGAGAATTTTGGCTTTGGAGCCCTAGCAAACAGTCTAGCAGGCGGACAGTAGTACTCATAAGAATAGGAAGAATAGTTCTTGGTCATATGAACATGGCGGTTTGATGAACCGCTCTCATATTCATATGCCTGAGTATGATTTCCCTGCAAAACATTTGCGTTAGTGCGACTCAGGTGAGTCCTCTGTCTGTATGAAGCCTTTGGACCGTACGAAGCCTTTGGTCTGAGGTTTGTCTTCTTCATGTGAGGTGTCATGAAGACATTCACGGGAAGATTTTCCAGACACCTTTTCAGAACCCAGATCTTCTTCATAGGCGGTCCATTCCTGCAGTTAGTACCAATGTACCTGGCAAACACTTCACCATTCTGATTCTTAAACAGTACATAGTTTGCATCAAAGGATTCATCAATGATAATGGGGTTAGCACAAGTGAAGCCAGATAGATTGGATGGATCTGCTGAAGGTTCCTTTGCAGCAACCCACTTGGTTTTGGGGTACTGCTCAAGTTTTCAGTAAGAGCCATCTGCATTCATTTTCCTTACGAACCCAACACCCTCTTTCCTAGGGTTTCGGTTCAGAATCTGCTTCTTGAGGACATCACATAATGTTTGATGCCCTTTAAGACTTTTGTACATCCCTGTTTCAAGCAATGTCTTCAACCTAGCATTCTCATCAGCAATAGCGGTGGTATCCTCAGCAGAGGGGTTAGTTACCACATCAACAGTTGAAGATATTGCAACAGCAGTAGCAGTGGAACATTCAGCAACAGAAGTAGCATTATCACGCTCAATGCATTTAAGACATGGTGGTTCAAATCCTTCCTGAGTGGAACTGATCTGTTTGGTGCGAAGTGACTCGTTTTCCTTTTGAAGATCTTCATGAGCCGCTCTCAATTTCTCAAGATCTTGCTTCCTTTGAAGATAATCATAGGAAAGCTTTTCATGAGTTGTTGAGAGAGTATCATGACGACTTTCAAGTTCCTGATACTTAACGTGAAGATTTTTTATGTCTTCAATTAAGGATTCAGATCGAGTCATTTCAGCACCCAACAGATCATCGCTTCTGTCTAACAGTTTTTGAATATGTTCCATAGCTTTCTGTTGTTCAGTTGCAATTTTAGCAAGTGTTTTGTAGCTAGGTTTCGAACCACAATCAGAGTCATCGTCGCTAGATGTTTGATAGTGAGTAGTGAATGTGTTTACCTTGGCACCGCGTGCCATGAAGCAGTAGGTAGGAGCGGAGTAGTCCTTGTCATTTGCATCGGTGTTGGTGATGAAGTCATTGTCTTCAGTGTTGAAGATGGACTTGGCGACGTATGCTGTAGCCAGACTTGCAATGCCAGAATCAGACTCCTCCTCAGACTCCACCTCTGCCTCCTCAGAAGCGGACTCCTCCTCTGAATCCATTTCCTTGCCAACAAACACACGTGCCTTGCCAGATGAGCTCTTCTTGTGTGATGAAGACTTTGAAGAAGACTTGGAAGAAGACTTTGAGTATTTCTTCTTCTTCTTGTCGTCAGAGTCATATTCCTTGCTCTTCTTCTTCTTTCTGTTCTCATTTTCCCACTGTGGACACTCAGAGATGAAGTGTCCAGTTTTCTTGCACTTGTGGCATGTTTTCTTCTTGTAGTCATGAGCAGAAGCTTCATCATTCCTTGAGCTTGATCGTGAAGACTTTCTGAAGCCTTTCTTCTTGGTGAATTTTTGGAACTTCTTCACAAGCATTGCAAGTTCCCTTCCAATGTATTTAGGATCATCAGAACTGCTGTCAGATTCTTCTTCAGATGATGAAACAGCTTTTGCCTTCAAGGCACGAGTTCGCCCATAGTTTGGACCGTAGATATCTCTTTTCTCAGAAAGCTGAAACTCATGTGTGTTGAGCCTCTCAAGTATGTCAGACGGATCGAGTGTCTTGAAATCAGGACGTTCTTGAATCATCAGGGCTAGGATGTTAAATGAACTATCAAGTGATCTCAGCAGCGTCTTGACGACTTCATGTTTGCTGATCTCAGTGGCGCCGAGGGCTTGAAGCTCATTTGTGATGTCAGTGAGTCGATCAAATGTGTGCCGGACATTCTCATTGTCATTTCGCTTGAAGCGGTTGAAGAGGTTGCGAAGAACACTTATTCTCTGATCTCTCTGGGTTGAGATGCCTTCATTGACCTTGGAGAGCCAGTCCCAGACCAGCTTGGATGTCTTCAAAGCACTCTCACGGCCATACTGTCCTTTGGTCAGATGACCACAGATGATATTCTTGGCAGTAGAGTCCAGTTGAACGAATTTCTTGACATCAGCAGCAGTGACACCTTCTCCAGCCTTGGGAACGCCGTTCTCGACGACATACCATAGGTCGACGTCAATGGCTTCAAGATGCATGCGCATCTTATTCTTCTAGTAGGGATATTCAGTTCCATCGAAGACGGGGCACGCAACGGAGACTTTAATTATCCCTGCAGCCGACATAGCTAAAACTCTAGGTGGTTAAACCGAATCACACAGAACAAGGGAGCACCTTGCTTTGATACCAATTGAAAGTGCGTTATATCGACTAGAGGGGGGTGAATAGGCGATTTTTATGAAAGTCTTCAAAACGTGGAAGTTATGAAGACAAACAGGAGAGATATGCCTATTACTATGCAGCGGAAGGTAGACTACACTAGGCAAGCCATGGTCAAGTATTCAATAGAGTGAAAGCACAGTGACAAATAGCTGTAGTGTAATAAGGATCAGGTAGGAAGATATAATGAAGCCAAACAGATCATACATTCACGTTGTGAAGACAAAAGATAGAGCAAACATGCAATGACTTCACAATGAGTAACAGTAAGTAAAAGCAAGTGACTCGTTGAAGACAATGATTTGTTGGACCAGTTCCAGTTGCTGTGACAACTGTACGTCTTGTTGGAGCGGCTAGGTATTTAAACCTTAGGACACACAGTCCTGGACACCCAGTCCTGAACTGCAGCTCAGGACACCCAGTCCTCATTGTATTCTCCTTGAGCTAAGGTCACACAGACCTCGCCCAATCACTCTGGTAATTCTTCAAGGTAGACTCCCAAACCTTCACAGACTTCGTTCACCGGCAATCCACAATGTCTCTTGGATGCTCAGAACGCGACGCCTAACCGGCTGGAGGATGCACAGTCCTCAAGTGTAATAAGTCTTCAGATCACTCAAACAAGAAGACTTAAGTGATGCCCAATTCTCTCTGGCTCTGGGTGGTTAGGGCTTTATCCTCGCAAGGAATTCTCTCTCTCTCAAAGGCTTCGAGGTGGGTTGCTCTCAAAAGACAAAAGCCGTGCACTAAATCTGAGCAGCCAACCGTTTATGGTTGTAGGGGGTGGGCTATTTATAGCCACTAGGCAACCCGACCTGATTTGTCCGAAATGACCCTGGGTCACTAAGGAACTGACACGTGTTCCAATGGTCAGATTTCAAACCCACACAGCAACTTTACTTGGGCTACAAGCAAAGCTGACTTGTCCGACTCTAGACAAGATTTGCTCTCATAGTCTTCACTCGAAGACATAGGTTTTTGTTTATGTTTAGGCATCACTTCAGTCGTTCTGACTGGTTCTCTTGGACCCCACTTAACAGTACGGTGGTTCCTATGACTCAACACAAATGAAAGAGAACTACGAGAGATCTAAGTCTTCGAGCTCCATAGGCTTCACGTGGTGTCTTCTCTTGTCATAGTCTTCAATGTGAATATCTTCATATACCACCTTTGACATCAATGTCTTCATACATTTTTAGGGGTCATCTCTGGTAGTAAAACCGAATCAATGAGGGACTTCTACCTGTGTTATCCTGCAATTCTCACAAACACATTAGTCCCTCAACTAGGTTTGTCGTCAATACTCCAAAACCAACTAGCGGTGGCACTAGATGCACTTACAGCGTATTACTTTGTTTTGATAACTAATAGATTTTTGCAATAAGTATGTGAGTTCTTTATGGCTAATGTTGAGTCCATGGATTATACACACTCTCACCTTCTAGAATTGCTAGCCTCTCTTGTTCCGCGCAACTTTCACCGGTACCATACACCGACCATTACCTTCCTCAAAATAGCCACCATACCTACCTATTATGGCATTTCCATAGCCATTTCAAGATATATTGCCATGCAACTTTCCACGGTTCCGTTTATTATGACACGCTTCATCATTGTCATATTGCTTTGCATGATCATGTAGTTGACATCGTATTTGTGGCAAAGCCACTATTCATAATTCTTTCATACATGTCACTCATGAGTCATTGCTTATCCCGGTACACCACCGGAGGCATTCATATAGATTCACATTTTTTTCTAAGTATCGAGTTGTAATTCTTGAGTTGTAAGTAAATAAATGTGTGATTATCATCATTATTAGAGCATTGTCCCATGTGAGGGAAGGATGATGGAGACTATGATTCCCCCACAAGTCGGGATGAGACTACGGACGGAAAATAAAAAAGAAAAAAGAGGCCATAAAAAAAGAGAAGGCCCAAAAAACTAAAAAACAAAAAGAGAGAGAGAAAAAGAGAGAAGGGGCAATGCTACTATCCTTTTACCGCACTTGTGCTTCAAAGTAGCACCATGATCTTCATGATAGAGAGTCGCATATGTTGTCACTTTCATGAACTAGTGGGAATCTTTCATTATAGAACCTGGCTTGTATATTCCAATGATGGGCTTCCTCAAAATGCCCTAGGTCTTCGTGAGCAAGCAAGTTTGGTGCACACCCACTTATTTTCTTTTGGGGCTTTAATACACTTATAGCTCTAGTGCATCCGTTTCATGGCAATCCCTACTCACTCACATTGATATCTATTGATGGGAACCTCCATAGCCCGTTTGATACGCCTAGTTGATGTGAGACTATCTTGTCCTTTTTGTCTTCTCCACAACCACCATTATATTCCACCTATAGTGCTATGTCCATGGCTCGCGCTCATGTATTGCGTGAAGATTGAAAAAGATTGAGAACATAAAAAGTATGAAACAATTGCTTGGCTTGTCATCGGGGTTGTGCATGATTTAAATATTTTGTGTGATGCAGATAGAGGATAGCCAGACTATATGATTTTGTAGAGATAACTTTCTTTGGCCATGTTATTTTGAGAAGACATGATTGCTTTATCAGTATGCTTGAAGTATAATTATTTTTATGTCAATATTAAACTTTTGTCTTGAATCTTATGGATCTCAATATTCATGCCACAATAAAGAAAATTACATTGATAATTTTGTTAGGTAGCATTCCACATCAAAAATTATGTTTTTATCATTTACCTACTCGAGGACGAGCAGGAATTAAGCTTGGGGATGCTTGATACGTCTCCAACGTATGTATAATTTTTTATTGTTCCATGCTATTATATTATCCATATAGGATGTTTTATATGCATTTACATGCTATTTTATATAATTTTTGGGACTAACCTATTAACCTAGAGCCCAGTGCCAGTGCCAGTTTCTGTTTTTTCCTTGTTTTTGAGTATCGCAAAAAAGGAAAACCAAACGGAGTCCAATTGACCTGAAATTTCACGGAGATCATTTTTGGACCAGAAGAAGCCCACGGAGTACCGAAGATGGTCGAGAAGAGTCCCGAGGCCACCACGAGGGTGGGGGGCGCCCTACCCCCTGGGCGCGCCCCCTACCTCGTGGCCGCCTCGGGGACCCCCCTGACTTGTTCCCAACTCCAACACCTCTTATATAATCCCAAACTTCCAGAAAGAAACCTAGATCGGGAGTTCCGCCGCCGCAAGCCACCGTAGCCACAAAAAACCAATCTAGACCCGTTTCGGCACCCTGCCGGAGGGGGGAATACCTCTCCGGTGGCCATCTTCATCATCCCGGCGCTCTCCATGATGAGGAGGGAGTAGTTCACCCTCAGGGCTGAGGGTATGTACCAGTAGCTATGTGTTTGATCTCTCTCTCTCTCTCGTGTTCTTGATTTGGTACGGTCTTGATGTATCGCGAGCTTTGCTATTATAGTTGGATCTTATGATGTTTCTCCCCCTCTATCTCCTTGTGATGAATTGAGTTTTCCCTTTGAAGTTATCTTATCGGATTGAGTCTTTAAGGATTTGAGAACACTTGATGTATGTCTTGCATGTGCTTAGCTGTGGTGACAATGGGATATCACATGATCCACTTGATGTATGTTTTGGTGATGAACTTGCGAGTTCCGTGACCTTGTGAACTTATGCATAGGAGTTGGCACACTTTTCGTCTTGACTCTCCGGTAGAAACTTTGGGGCACTCTTTAAAGTTCTTTGTGTTGGTTGAATAGATGAATCTAAGATTGTGTGATGCATATCGTATAATCATACCCACGGTTACTTGAGGTGACATTGGAGTATTGTAACACCCACAATGCGGCTATATCTCCCACGTGTCGGGGCACGACTTAGAGGCATAGCCGCATGGTAGTTTTGTCGCAAGAGGGGTAATCTTCACACAATCCCATGTACTGAATAGAAAGGGATAAAGAGTTGGCTTACAATCACCACTTCACACAATACATAAATAATCCATACATCAGCCACGGTACAATCAAAGGTCCGACTATGTAACCAAAATAAAAGGAAGACAACCCCAAATGCTAGGTCCCCGATCGTCCCAACTGGGCTCCACTACTTATCATCAGGAAACGAAACATAGTAACGACCAACGTAATAACGACCCAGATCCTCGTCGAACTCCCACTTGAGTTCGGTAGCGTCACCTGCACTGGCATTATCGGCACCTGCAACTGTTTGGAAGTATCCTTGAGTCACGGGGACTCAGCAATCTCACACCCATGAGATCAAGACTATTTAAGCTTATGGGTAGGAGAAGGTAGTGAGGTGGAGCTGCAGCAAGCACTAAGCATATATGGTGGCTAACATATGCAAATAAGAGCGAGAAGAGAAGCAACGCAACGGTCGAGAAGCTAGAAGTGATCAAGTAGTGATCCCGAAGCTACTTACGTTCAAGCATAAAACACGACCGTGTTCACTTCTCGGACTCCGCCGAAAAGAGACCATCACGGCTACACTCCCGGTTGATGCATTTTAATTAAGTCAAGTGTCAAGTTCTCTACAACCGGATATTAACAAATTCCCATCTGCCACATAACCGCGGGCATGGATCTCGAAAGTTTATACCCTACAGGGGTGTCCCAACTTAGCCCATCACAAGGTCTCATGGTCAACGAAGGATATTCCTTCTCCCGGGAAGACCCGATCAGTCTCAGAATCCCGGTTACAAGACGTTTCGACAATGGTAAAACAAGACCAGCAAAGCCACCTGATGTGCCGACAAATCCCGATAGGAGTCGCACGTATCTCTTTCTCAGGGCACACCAGATGGGCAAGACGTCGGGTTGGCATAGACCCTGGTTGCCCATGGGGCGCCGGACATCGCCCAGTTTGGACCAACACTTATAGGAGCACTGGCCCGAGGGTCTAAAATAAAGATGACCATTGAGTCCGCGGAATCCAAGGGAAAAATGCTTAGGTGGCAAATGTTAAAACCAAGGTTGGGCCTTGCTGGAGGAGTTTTATTCAAAGCAAACTGTCAAGGGGTTCCCATAACACCCAACCGCGTAAGGAATGCAAAATCAAGGAACATAACACTGGTATGATGGAAAACTAAGGCGGCAAGAGTCGAACAAAACACCAGGCAAAAGGACGAGCCTTCCACCGTTTACCAAGTATATAGATGCATTAAAATTCAATAAGAGATATTGTGATATCCCAACATATCCATGTCCCAACATGGAACAAACTTCAACTTCACCTGCAACTAGCAACGTTATAAGAGGGGCTGAGCAAAAGCGGTAACATAGCCAAACAACGGTTTGTTAGGAAGGTGGGTTAGAGGCTTGACATGGTAACATGGGAGGCATGATATAGCAAGTGGTAGGTAGCACAACATAACGATAGAGTGAACAACTGGCAAACAAACATAGAAGTGATTTCAAGGGTATGGTCATCTTGCCTGCAAAGTTCTCAGAGTTGTCGAAAGCTTGATCCTCATTAGCGTAGTCAACAGGTTCCTCGGTCACGTACTCTTCTCCCGGCTCTACCCAAGGCAAGAACACAAGCAATGGAACAAAAATCAATCATGGTGCAATGCAGAAACAACATGATGCAATACATGGCATGATATGCAAGATATGATATGCAATGCATATGCGTGCTCCGAAAGGAAAATAAAGATCAAGGCATCAACTTTGCTAACGAAGTACGCCGCTGGAAATATGAGGTGATTTCGGTCGAAATCAATATAAGGATCACCGGAAACAGATGCATGGATTGCAAATGACAAGCAAAATAAGGATGATGCGAATCTGCGATTAACAGCATGATGCCGCTTAGAATGCAACAAGAAGCTAAGCTACTGCACTCCAACATAGCAACAAAGTATATGGCAGTGATGTACAGGAGATGCTTGACAAAACATGAACACTGAGCTATGGCTAGAACACACAAGAACATGTTCAAACAAGCATGGCAAAAGTGCAAAAGATATCAGTTTCAAAGACTTGGTGAAAATACTAACATGTCAAAAACAACATCAGGAAGCAATGTTTAGAGCTATCTAATAACATGCTACAGGAACATATCATGGTAAACAAAGGCATGTCATGCTTCTACTAAATGCATAGACCAAAAGTCCCTTACTGAACATGAGCCAAAAAGGCATAGAAGATATGATGGCACCCATGTAAACATAGCAAGTTTTATTAACAGTTTCAGACTTGGAGAAATTACAGGACATGACAAAAACAGATTATGATAGCAACTTGGCATGCTTCTGTCACTCAACACAGTACACTAAATGACATGGAATAAATAC
Source organism: Triticum urartu (assembly GCF_003073215.2). Taxonomy (NCBI): domain Eukaryota; kingdom Viridiplantae; phylum Streptophyta; class Magnoliopsida; order Poales; family Poaceae; genus Triticum; species Triticum urartu. The sequence continues at coordinate 329,115,020 of NC_053024.1, forward strand.
TTGCATGGATTAGGAATAAAAATGAAGCTAACTATGTGCCAAACAACCTCATAGCATGCTTGAAATAAATCACACAAAAATGACAAAACAACATCATGATGTAAAATGACATGTTCATGAACTTGCTCAAATGCAAAAACAAATGCCACCACTGGATTGGTGGGATTTTTTCTACCCCAAAAACATATATATTATGTGGGGGTTACAGTAGAAAAATCATCACAAATGCTATAAGTTGGAACTTGCCAAAAATGGATATTGACAGAATTGGCATTTTCCCTAAAGGGAAATGTCCAGAAACGGACTAGCCCGAAATGGAAAGATTCCTATTCCAAAAATGGAATATACCCTGGACAAAAATATATAGAAGAAAAAAACAAAGGAGGGGATGTGTCTATGGCAGGTGGGGCCCCATGGTCAGAGAGAGACTGTAAGGGGACAATGGTGGGGGAGAATAATGCAGCCGACGGGATTCAAACACAGGTCCCCCATGTAGAACCCCATGGCCCGATACTCTACGCTGTTGCCGCTGTTGTTGACAAGAAGGGGTGCGGTGCATTTTGAACTAGATCGGCCGGGAGTTCTACTACCTTGCACCGGGGAAACTTGTGACGACGCCGGCGAGCGAGGCTGCCACATCCGGCGATGTGGGATGCCGGCGGGGATGCGGGATTAGGACGGGTGGAACAAGGACACGGGCTTGCATGTTCGCACGTGTGTGTGTGTGTGCAGGAGCTCACCGAGCTTGCGGCCATGGCGGCGAGCACGGCGAGGCGGGGCTACAACAGCGTTGCGAACTGCAACATGAATGCAGGCCGCGGGACATGGTGCTTGTGCAAGGGCGCGAGCAAGGCGTGGTGGAGGTGCAGGGGCGCGGAGATCGTTGCCAGAACCGAACAACAAAACAACCAAACAAAACGCTGCTTGCCGGAGCACCAGGAGCACGTCGTTTGCACAGTCAGGCGACTCCTACCGGACGGGACTGGCAGCAAGGAAGGGTAGAGAGGAGTCGTGGCTCACCTAGTGTCCACAGGACATGAAGGTGTGGCCGGGGGAACGACGGAGTGACGACGAGGTCGTGCTGAACTCCGATGTCGTTCTGTCCGAGAAGCAAAGGGCGAATACGATGACGTCGGAGCCACTCCGGGGTCCGTGTGGTCATGGGAGTCGTAGCAGAAGAAGTAGGGGAACTTGACGGTTCTCTCCGCGGCGACTGTAGTGGTCGGAGGCACGGCGAACGACTATCTCGAGCTGAAGCTCGAGCTCGACCGGGTCATGGTGGGCAGGGCGAGGGCGAGGTGTGCGGAGCTAACCTAGGCGGCACCGAGGGAAGGAGAGGAGGGGGATCGGTCGTGGAGGAACCCTAGGGCACCGGTGACATGATATATAGGGGCTAGGGACGCCGGACGGCCGTCAAATCACGCCCATGTCCAACATGGACACGCTGGATGCACTGCCGTACAGGAGGACAAAGCTCCTGTACGCGTGGGCTGACTGGGCGCAGTTGGTGTGCTATGTTGGGCTGCTGCTGGGCTATTGCTACTGCGTGGGCTGGGATGTAGGTGAGGGAGAGGCCCAAGTGGTGCACTGTGGATGCTGTTGCTATAGCCTTTTTCCTTTTTTGCAATTTCTTCAGACAGAAAGACAAATGGAAAAGGACAGGGGCATAGAAGAAGAGTTTGGTAAATATAAAAATATCCACAAGCCCTTGGAATATTGCACCATTTTAAAAAATTTCTTTCTATATTTTTAGAGGCAGAAAAATAAAACAAGTTTGAATTTTATTCAAACTTGAGGCATTTTTGAACCTGACCAAAACAACTCCAATTGTGATGAAATTTGACAGAGAGGCTAGGTACATGGTGCCATGTTTAATGGAGGAAAAAGAGCATTAATGGAGTAGTGCAATATCGAACTTGCAAAAATGGAAGAGGGGGTAGAAGGAGAAGTGGTGGTGCATGGATCACCCATGGATCATGCAAAAACATGCATGGAAACACACCACACAATGCACATGATGGGGGATGCAATACAAAATGACAAGAGGCACAAATGCAATATGACAAGGTAAGCCTGGCAAAGAAATGAGATGAATGTGCAATATATGATGATGACATGGCAACCAACAATAATGCTAGAAAGAAAACAACAAAATGACCCAAAATGAAAGAGCCCAAAATGGAATTGATCAGGTTGAAAGTTGGATATATTGCAAAAAGTGTTACAAATGGGGTGTTACAAGTATCTAGGTGACATTTGGGTTTTGGTTGATTTGTGTCTTAAGGTGTTATTGTAGTACGAACTCTAGGATAGATTGAATAGAAAGAATAGCTTCATGTTATTTTACTATGGACTCTTGAATAGATCTATCGGAAAGGATAACTTTGAGGTGGTTTCGTACCCTACAATAATCTCTTCGTTTGTTCTCCGCTATTAGTGACTTTGGCGTGACTCTTTGTTGCATGTTGATGGATAGTTATATGATCCAGTTATGTTATTATTGTTGAGAGAACTTGCACTGGTGAAAGTATGAACCCTAGGCCTTGTTTCAATGCATTGCAATACCGTTTTCGCTCACTTTTACCACTTGCTACCTTGCTGTTTTTATATTTTTATATTACAAAAACCTTTATCTACCATCCATATTGCACTTGTATCACCATCTCTTCGCCGAACTAGTGCACCTATACAATTTACCATTGTATTGGGTGTGTTGGGGACACAAGATGTTAGCACTAATCTTGATATCTGTATCTACATATTTGTTTCCAGTCATGCATGTAACTTAGATAGTCTAGGGAGTAGATAGTCCTGCCATGTTTCAGCGAAGGTGTGCGGAGGAGGCGAGATGTCACGCTGACGTGCGATGTAGCAAGTATGGCGAGATGCCGAAATTGCGTGAAGCCGTGGTGCTGCGTGAAGCGGCAAGTCGCGCAAGAGGCTGGAGCGTGACAGGTTGAGCCGGGTGATCCGATAAGCTGTGGTCCGGTTGTTAGATGCATGAGTTGTTAGCTATCGTCATGGCCAGACCCGTGCCTCCGTTGAGGAGATGCTGCATGAGCGGCGGACGTGATGCATGCAGCTAGTACGTGTGTAGTGCATGGATTAGTTAGTGGCCGGTTAATCCGTACCTGACTTAGTGGCCTTGCCGGGTTGTGCGTGAAGACCGACCTCCTGTGTATATAAACTTTTCTTTCAGTAATGAATAAAGTCGTGAGGGCCGAGGGAGAAACAATGTAGCCACTGTGTCATCATCAAGGGAGCCTCTTGGCAAAGCTTGTGTATTCTTCCTTGGTGCGTGTGTGTGTGTTGTCATGTGTTCTTGAGAGAAGTAGAGAGAAGATTAAGCTGTGAGAGGCAGCAAGAGGTAGAAGAAGACGCGGCGCTGCGAGGAGGCAGCGCCAACAATTGGTATACAGTGCCAGGTTGATCCGCGGCGGTGACGGCGGCGCGGTCGACTCCATGTGAGATGGAGGATGACGACGCGAGCAGGAGGCCGGCGGCGGCGCGATGCCGCTGGTGGCCAATTGCGGTGCAATGCCGTGACATGATGATGGCGGGGTGGTCGGCGTTGCGAAGGCGTCTTCCACTTCAAGAGGTGATCTCCGCTTGCGGCAAGTCGGTGTGGTTGCGGGCGCTGCGATGGCGTCGACTACGACAAGAGGGTCCATGGTGACCGGCGTTGCGACGGCGTCGGTGGCAGCGAGTGGCCAGCTGTGGCGCTACGAATGCATCATCAAGTGTTGGCGGGTGATCCGCATGGAGGATGTGATATCAAGATTAGGGGGTGAATGTTAGCACTAATCTTGATATTTGTATCTACATATTTGTTTCCAGTCGTGCATGTAACTTGGATAGTATAGGGAGTAGGGAGTCCTCCCATGTTTCAGCGAAGGTGTGCGGAGGAGGCGAGATGCCGTGCTGACGTGCGATGTGGCAAGTATGGCGAGATGCTGAAGCTACGTGAAGCCGTGGTGCTGCATGAAGCGGCAAGTCGCGCAAGAGGCTGGAGCGTGAATGGTTGATGTGACGCACGGATAATTAGACTACAATAATCCCCTGCTAATGATGCCACGCCACCTCGATTACTGTTGATAATCTCGCGTTAGTTCAAAACCGATTCAAATTCAAATTGAATTAAAAGCAAACATCAAAAGTTTTCAAACTTTAAAACTAAAATGTTCAAGTTGTACAAAATAAATCATAAATAATATTGATGCAGAAACCACATTTTTGTAAAGTGTTTAGATGCACAAAGGAAATTAAAACAACAGCAAAACATTTAATTTAATACCTTTTTCAAATTATAAAATATTAAACTATTTTAATTAGCTGTTCAAATTAATGTGGCGGTGTTGTAATTCTAAATACTAATTTAGGTGTTGAAATTATATATTACAAAAACTAAAATAAATTAATCATTAAAAGAAACAGAAAAGATAAAAACAGAAAACAATCTAACAAAAAAATGAAAGGAGAACCCCCTCCCCCCCCCCGTTGGGCCAAGTGGCCCAGCTGGCCTCCGTCGTCCGAACGGGCCGGCCCACCCGCGCCCTCTACTAACCCCCGTCGGCGCCCGAAACCCTAGCCCCACTCCCCCACTTCCCCCACGAACTCCACCCACACCCCACTCGCTCTCCCCCCGATCCAGTTCTGGTTCGGGATCGGGCCGACGACCGTGCCCTAACGCCGGCTCCCACCCGTCGCCGCACTCCAACCGCCCCTGGCGCCGCCACCCGTCGCCCGAAGCCATCCCCGGCGCCACCCGAAGCGTCTCTGCCTCGCCGTCCTCCTCCTCGTTGCCGCCTTGCCGTCCTCCTCCTCGTCGCCACCTCACCGTCCTCCTCCTCATCGCCGCCTCGCCGAATCACGTCCCCGTCTACCTCCCCCGAGCCCACTGCCATGCCCCTCCCGCTCCCATGTGAGCTGCCACCTCCCTCCTCCCTCTCCTCCTTCGTGCGTGCGTGTCACCGTCATCGCGCGCTCGGAGCCCCGCTCCATGGTTGCGAAGCACGGCCGCGCAAGAGCCCCTGCTGCGCCGCCCGCACCCGTGCCCAGAGCTCACTCCACCGTGGCCTGCCCCGACGCTGCACCCGCCTCCACCTGGACGCGCCGGCCCCGCCCGGCCGCGCCCGCGCTCTGCCGGAGCGCGCTGGCACCCGCGCCTGCGAATCTGGATGTAGGGTAGAGACCCTAGTCGCCCGATCTTTCATGAAAGGAGTGGATCTCGGGAAAATCACGAAGAACATGGGGAAGAACGGGGAGAAAACACAACAAGAAACACAAGAGGAATCACTAAACCGACATGAATAAGTCACACATGGGCTAGATCCTCGAATACATAGAACGATACACGAATCCACGGACAACTAAGGACGATACAAGGGTAGCCGGTTCTTCTCCGTGAGGAGGTCTTGATGTTCTTATCCAAAAGGAGGTCTTGGATCCGCTTGGGGGATCTTCTCCAATGGAGGCTCAAATCTTCGAGGAGAAGGTAACCAAGTGGATGAGCAAAGCTCTCTCACAAATATGAGCTAAACCTTTGCTAACCCTAGCTACAAGGAATAGGAGGTATATATATAGTCTAAGTGCAAATGGGGGCGAAAGTAGGGGTCCACGGGCCTCGGGCCCGAAACTGCACACAGCCAGGTACTGGACGTCCGCTGGGGACCGGTCATCCGGTGTCTCATGAGCGTCCGGTCGTCCGGAGTCCTCCGGACGTCCGTTGGATCCATTCTATGATGGGGCTGCCGGACGTCCGGTAGCTCCGGACTTCCGCTGATGTTGGCTCGGGTGCGGTCGTGCCGGTCGTCCGGTCGGGGCCGGACGTCCGCTCATTGGCCTCAGGTGCAGGGGCACCGGTCGTCCGGTCTAGACTGGACGTCCGCTTGCTCGGGCTTGGCTGATGCTTCAGGCGCCGGACGTCCGGTCCCGGCCGGTTGTCCGGTGGCTGGGACTTTTCCTGTAGCTCTCCTTCTTCTCCGTCTTCACTTCCATCTTCCTCCTCTTCTTCTCCTTGCTCCTTAGCTTCTCCATGATACCTGAGTATGCACAGAGTGTCCGTATGAGGTAGTAGCCACGTCTCATGCGCATTGAAGTGGAATTGTGAGAGGAGAGATGTCACCTCGGTTTCAAGAGCTCTTGCATGTGATCGAGTCATGGGTCCACTAGGCACTTGATGAGACGATGGTAGGTCCATGAGGATGACCTTGGGATGCTCCGCATCATCTCCCCTCCCTTGGGAAAGATCCGACCTCGGATCGAAATCCTCATCACCATGGTACGGGGAGAGATCTTTGACGTTCAAGATGTCGCTCACGGAGTACTTGTCACGTGGGATGTCGATCTTGTATGCGTTGTTGTTGTAGCGTGCAAGAACCTTGAATTGTCCATTGGCTCGTGGTAGTAGCTTGGACTTGCATTCGTTGGGGAAGCGTTCCTTGTGAAGGTGTAGCCACACAAGATCTCCAATGTTGAATATCATGTGATTCTTGTTGATGCTGAGTTGGTCGCGAGTCGTTGTACTTGGAGCTCAATGGTGTGCCTTGTATCTTCATGCATCTTCCCGAGGTGGTTGGCTCGGTCACTCGCGTCCATGTTTGTGCGCTCGTGGAGTGGTAGAGGTAGGATGTTCAATGGGGACAACGGGTTGAAACCGTAGACAACCTCGAAGGGGGACTTGCTGGTAGTCGAATGTCTTGCGCGGTTGTCGGCGTACTCGGCGATGGGTAAGAACTCCTCCCACTCCTTGATGTTCTTCTTGATTATCACGCGAAGAAGGGTGGAGAGCGTGCAGTTTGTCACCTCCGTTTGGCCGTCGGTTTGTGGATGATAGGCCGTGGAGAATAGAAGCTTGATTCCGAGCTTGGCGCATAAGGTCTTCCAAAAGTAACTCAAGAACTTGACGTCGCGGTCCGAGACGATAGTCTTTGGCACACCATGTAGACGCAATATTTTCCTACAAAAGAGATTAGCCACATGTGAAGCATCGTCTATCTTGTTACAAGGAATAACATGTGCCATTTTTGAGAAATGGTCCACAACGACAAATATAGAATCTTTCCCATTGCGTGTCCTCGGCAAAGCAAGTACAAAGTCCATGCTAATGTCTTCCCATGATTGGTGTGGAATTGGTAGAGGCATATAAAGGCCATGAGATTGAGCTTTGGACTTAGCTTTGCGGCATGTCGAATATCGGTTGGTGAAACGATTGAGGTCCCGAAACATCTTTGGCCAAAAGTAGCTCTTCACGAGCGTGGCGAACGTCTTATCGCGTCCGAAATGTCCCATTAAGCCTCCTCCATGTGATTCCTGCAAAAGCAACAAACGAAGGGATGACTCGGGTATGCAAAGTTTGTTAGCTCTCATAAGATAGCCATCCTTGATGTAATAGCATTCCCAAGATGTATTCGACAAACATTTGGCATAAGGAGTAGCAAAAGTTGCATCATGCTCATACAAGTCTTTGATATGCTCGAAGCCAATGAAATCTAACTCAAGTTGCGTGAAAAGCATGCAAATGCGGGAAAGGGAATCCGCTACGATGTTTTCTTTACCCTTGATGTACTTGATGACATAGGGAAAAGACTCAATGAACTCACTCCATTTAGCATGAAGCTTGTTCAACTTAGTTTGACCCTTAAGATACTTGAGAGTCTCATGTTCGGTATGAATGATAAACTCATGGGGACGAAGGTAATGTTCCCATTCATATAAAACGCGGACTAAAGCATATAGCTCTTTGTCATAGATGGGATAATTGAGTTGCGCTCCGGAAAGTTTCTCACTAAAGTAAGCTATGGGGCACTTCTCTAGCGTTAACACACCTCCTATGCCATTACCACTAGCATCGCAATGAATCTCAAAAGGCTTGTCGAAGTTGGGTAAAACAAGCATGGGAGCATGAGTAAGCAAATTCTTAAGCTCATTGAACGTGGTATCTTGGGATGGTCCCCAAACAAACGGCACATTCTTCTTCCTCAAAGCATGCACAGGCGAAGCAATGGTGCTAAAATCCTTCACAAAGCGACGATAGAAAACCGCAAGACCAAGGAAACTACGCACTTGATGCAAGTTGGTTGGTTGCGGCCAAGTCTTAATAGCATTGATCTTGGACTCATCTACATGAACACCCTTAGAAGAAACAACAAAACCCAAGAAAACGAGCTTATCAACACCAAAAAGGCATTTCTCCATATTAGCAAAACGGTGCGGACATGGGTGACATGCTCTTTTATAGATTTGCTAGACACAAGAATGTCATCGAAGTAAACCAAAACAAATATACCAATGTAAGGGCGAAAGACATGATTCATAAGGCGCATAAAAGTGTCCGGTGCTTCCGAGAGACCAATAGGCATGACTAACCACTCATACAAACCAAACTTGGTTTTGAAGGCGGTTTTGCATTCATCACCCTCTTGTATGCGGATTTGATAGTAACCACTCTTAAGATCAATTTTGGAAAATATAGTGGCACCACCAAGCTCATCTAGCATATCATCTAGGCGTGGAATGGGATACCTATAGCGAACGGTGATAGCATTGATAGGTCTACAATCCGAGCACATGCGAAAACTACCGTCATGTTTTGGCACAAGAATGACCGGAACGACACAAGGGCTCAAACTTTCACGCACATGTCCATGGTCTATGAGATGCTTTTCTTGCCTTTGAATTTCTTTGGTTTCTTCGGGGTTGACGCGGTAGGGAGCTTTGCTCGGAAGCGGTGCTCCGCAGATGAGCTCGATGCGGTGCTCAATGCCTCATAGTGGAGGTAGTCCTGGAGGTAGCTCATCGGGGAAAAAATCTTGAAATTCCTGCAAAAGAGAAGACAACACTAGAGGAAGACTGTCATAAGTGTTAGTTTGTGGTGCATTGTCCTTGCACACGAGGACGTAGTGTAGGACACTAGATGGGTTCTCACACACTTCTCTCAACTCACGTTTGGTGGCAAATAGAACTAGGTTCTTGTTTTCGCTCATCGTGGAGGCACTCAATTTGGGCTTGTGGCGCTCACTCTCTTTTTGGTGGCTCACTCTCTCACCATTTTCTCCATGATGGGTGGCTTGCTTATCGGCGATCACTTGGCTTGGAGACATAGGTCATAACTTAAACTCCTTTCCTTGCATCTTGAAGCTATAATGGTTTGTACGCCCATTGTGGATGACTCCTCTATCGAATTTCCATGGCCGTCCAAGGAGAAGATGACAAACGGTCATTGGGATGACGTCGCACTCCAAGGTGTCTTCGTAGGCGCTGATTTTGAAGGAGACTTGTACTCGGTGCTCGACTTGGATAGTGCTGGAGTCACTAAGCCATTGCAATTTGTATGGATGTGGGTGCTTCGTCTTGGGCAATTGGAGCTTGGAGCAAAGTTCTTCACTTGCGAGATTGTGACAACTCCCTCCATCAATGATGACCTTGACGGAACGTCCATTGATGCCGGACTTGGTGTGGAATATGTGGCATCGTTGGTCTTCTTCTTGGTGATGTTGGAGAGTCAAGACTTTGGAGACAACAAGTGCGGGACTTGAGTCTTCATCACAAAAGACTTGTTCTTCTTCATTGTTCACTTGGCGGTGCATGGCGACTTGCTCAAGGGCTTCCATTTCTCCTTCGCTCATGGAATCATAAGTGCCATCGTCATTGAAGATCATGGTGTGCTTGTTGGTGCACTCATTGGACTTGTGGCCTCGGCCGCCACAAGTGAAACACTTGAAGGAGCTCATCTTGACGGTCTCATCGGTAGGGGTTGATGATGATGAATCTCTCGGCTTGAAGTTGCTCGTATTAGGATTGCTTGTAGTTGGTGAAGCTTTCTTGGAAGTCGACTTGTTGATGTTGGAAGTAGATGTTGGAAATATGCCCTAGAGGCAATAATAAATTGATTATTATTATATTTCCTTGTTCATGATAATCATTTATTATCCATGCTAGAATTGTATTGATAGGAAACTCAGATACATGTGTGGATACATAGACAACACCATGTCCCTAGTAAGCCTCTAGTTGACTAGCTCGTTGATCAATAGATGGTTACAGTTTCCTGACCATGGACATTGGATGTCGTTGATAACGGGATCACATCATTAGGAGAATGATGTGATGGACAAGACCCAATCCTAAGCATAGCACAAGATCGTGTAGTTCGTATGCTAAAGCTTTTCTAATGTCAAGTATCTTTTCCTTCGACCATGAGATTGTGCAACTCCCGGATACCGTAGGAGTGCTTTGGGTGTACCAAACGTCACAACGTAACTGGGTGATTATAAAGGTGCACTACAGGTATCTCCGAAAGTGTCTGTTGGGTTGGCACGAATCGAGACTGGGATTTGTCACTCCGTGTAAGCGGAGAGGTATCTCTGGGCCCACTCGGTAGGACATCATCATAATGTGCACAATGTGATCAAGGAGTTGATCACGGGATGATGTGTTACGGAACGAGTAAAAGAGACTTGCCGGTAACGAGATTGAACAAGGTATCGGGATACCGACGATCGAATCTCGGGCAAGTACAATACCGCTGGACAAAGGGAATTGCATACGGGATTGATTAAGTCCTTGACATCGTGGTTCATCCGATGAGATCATC